>NW_022170403.1:43765697-43869003 GCF_008802855.1 Photinus pyralis
CGACACCAATTTCAAAAGAATCGGACCAAAACTGTAGTAGAAGATAGGAAAAAACTGAAAAACCTTCACGTTAGTATACTACGCTCGAGGATGACACCCAGATGTCGCCAACCCCACATCATGTAGCCATGTCCCTAAGGTTGACAAATTTCACGGCCCTGTAGATACACGTACACCCGTTGCCTTTCTACAAGAGTTCCTCTACGCGCCCACATTTGCTGCCAGCCAGCCAGCCAGCCAGCCAGCCAAAGTGAGATTAAAAGCTACTTTTTACAAAAAAAAATTTTTGCAAAAATGCGCTAAAAATCTGTTCAGAACACATTACAATAAAGAGCAACTTTCGAACTACGTCTGGATCATGAGATCAGCTGTCGGATCAGCCTGTTCCTAATTTCAATGATCGATCGCGCCTTCAACTGGAGGATTGTCAACCCTTGCTATCTAAACAGTTGTTCTTTACCATAAGGTACGAAATCACATTCACAAATAAAATTTTAATTGCATTTTACTTGATATTAAGTATTGATTGTACTTTTAATGACCGTAATAAAATTCTAACGAGTTGGGCATTTTATTATGGAAACTTGAAAGATTTTTTATATTCGTATACTCAGTCGTTGGCAACAATACTAATCTTGGTTATTGAAATTATTCTAATAGACTGTTCAGAACACATTACAATAAAGAGCAACTTTCGAACTACGTCTGGATCATGAGATCAGCTGTCGGATCAGCCTGTTCCTAATTTCAATGATCGATCGCGCCTTCAACTGGAGGATTGTCAACCCTTGCTATCTAAACAGTTGTTCTTTACCATAAGGTACGAAATCACATTCACAAATAAAATTTTAATTGCATTTTACTTGATATTAAGTATTGATTGTACTTTTAATGACCGTAATAAAATTCTAACGAGTTGGGCATTTTATTATGGAAACTTGAAAGATTTTTTATATTCGTATACTCAGTCGTTGGCAACAATACTAATCTTGGTTATTGAAATTATTCTAATAGACCATAAAGCACGGATTATGTCAAGAGAAAGACTTTTTCAGAATGAAGTAATTTACCAAAAGTTCAACATTTTTATTTCTATGTGCTAATAACTGATAGTTTAAAGAACCGCACTGTCTGTGGGATTCGACGTTTAAATAACTAGTTCACGTATCTGTAATTATTCAAGAATGAATGGCGTAATAAATCTAACAGTACCGTCTTTCGTCTGGGAGAAAGGCGAAATGTGAACATACTGTACTACATATTTGTACGCAAAACAGAAGGAAAAAATGCAAAAGGTCAATGAATTTATGCTACAAAAAAATTTATAGGACGTTCATCTGCATAACAAGAAATTTTATACATTTTTTTGTAAGTACCTAATTTCATACAATTATGCTAATTATTTACTACTATAGGTAACGTTAATTGTAAATTCCAATTCGAGTGTAAAAGTTGGCCGTTACAATAAATTCGATCCAATAAAAAATTTTTGGGAATCTAAACAATGTGTATAATTTGCAAATAGAGCAACGTGAAACATGTGCTAAAATGTGTGTGTTAAAAGGTCGCCATGATGAAATCTTATTAACTACTACATCAAATTTTATAAATAATTCAAAGCTTGCATTTGTTACTAAGCGGCTGTAAAAATGTGTCTTGTGAAACGTTGTTCCATAAGGTTTTTTATTAGGTTACGATTCCCTGATTATCGTGATTAATTTTATTCAAGTGTGGCGAAGTATTGGATTTTAGCATTAAAAGTCGAACGAATTCGAGATCTCAAGGTAACGTTTTCCTCCCCAGCTTCTTGTCATATTCAAATGAAATAATAATAATAAAGCTTATTTAATGTTTTGTAGAACAGCCTACATACATAAGTCAATACAAAAGCAAAATAAAAATATTACAAATGTAAGAACAAACAAAATTATAACAACAATACTTAATTGTCACGAAAAGAACTCTGTACTGAAAAATTCCTCATACGAGTAAAACGCTTCATCAATAAGAAATGCTTTAGTTCTTGATTTGAATAAATTAAAAGGTAAAGCCTTAATATTGTGAGGAATATAATTATACATTTTTATATTGATATAATCAAAACTGTTTTGCGTCTTACTTAAAATAAAAATTACAATTCGTCACAAAAAATAAATTTATTCTGTGAAGGGCTACACTTGCTGAAAGTTTCGAAAAAATCTTCGAATTTAAAGTTTACGAAAACGGTGACAAAGTAGCTTTGATCATGGTTTTAATAACGGAGACACAAATGTTAAGGATTTGGGGCTTAATATATCCTATCTACAGCACTCCACTATACATATAATAGTGTGGGTCAACTTTTGGTAAAACCGCGGAAGTGGTGTGTGTACAAATGACATTAATCTGATTTAAAGAGGTGGATTTACTGAGACTGAGGTAATTTATCAGGATTGAGGAATATAAACATTTCCAAAATAACGTTGCTTCGAAAATAATTTATTAACTACCCCACTTCACTTTGAAAAGTCGTTGCTTCAAGTTGTCACAGATTCAGGCTTGGATTGAGTCAAATTGACTCCGAGGTACTATCACAAATTAACCCTAATATATAACGTTTGAAAAAGTTGGAAGAACACATTTTTATGAATCACTGCATCCATACAAGGGTACCTATAAAAATTGAATTGTAAGATTTTCCAATGTGACATGACCACTGGCACTAGAGCTGCGCGATAATAGAAAAACACCATCGATTATGGATATTATCGGTTATTGACGAGGTTATTGATATTATCGATTATCCATATACCCTCGGGTATACCCATATTGTTCATAATTTTTTCTTATTATGAAAATGGCCACCTGGCAAAAGGGGCAAATTCTTGTAAGATCCAAACAGGAAGAATTTTTTCACTATTTTTATGTACATCCCGATTAGGGTTACGAAAAATTATCGATGTTTATCGATATATCGATTATTTTTCGCAGTAGAATTTTCTACAGAACCATTTTTATAACCCCCTTAGAATCGTCTTGGCATATTCTAAACTCTCAGAGTTAGATGCAAGAGACTTCCGCGATAGCACCGTGCCAATGTTGAACGAAAAGTCAACGTTTCGCCCACTTCGTAACATCTGGACAACCAAAGAAACAAAATAACAATAAAAATAAAATAGATAAAACTTTTACCAATGAGAATTTGAGAAAGCCAATATAAATTGCATCCAAGATAAGGATGTCTATCATGGGGATCTCCACAACCATTGTCATTTGCACAATAATTATCATGATTTAAAGAAAACCAGAAAATGTCCATTCCTGCTGAAGATATGCCATCAGAAAAATGGCTATAGTACATATCTCGGTACATATGGAACTTATACAATCTAGAACTCTCAGAACCTTGAGAACTATTAAGCTCCTCTTCATCTTCATAGATCGATCTATTTATAATCTTGGAAAATTCTGTAAAACAAAAAAATGCAATAGTTGTGACCGCACGGTATCGCTATAAGTTTGTATTTGAAATTAAATATATGTCATTATTATATTACCGCGAGTAGTTGGGCTCCAAAAGCATTCGGTCCCGGTGGAATTTTTCTAACTATCAGCCTTTGAAGTTTTTGCCATTCTTTCGACAGCAAAGCTCTGATCATTAGCAACTGTTATTGATATAGTCGTGCAATGATGATGCCAGGTTTTCTGTTAGAATGTTTGAGAAACATTTTTTATCAAACATAAGATAAGCAACACGGTCTGGTACAACTCGGCGCCGCTGATTGGGCGCCGCCGATTTGGCGCTGGCCATTTTGGCGCCAGGACATCTCGGCGCCGGTCATTTTGGCGCCAGGCCATCTCGCTGCCTGCCAATTCGGCGCCAAATCTTGGAAAAAATCAATGTAAAAATATGCCTATCGCTATCTAGTCTTAATCACTTAGAATTGCAGTAATGTAAATCCATTGAATTCATTACCTTATTAAAACCCTTATAATACCAAGCTCTTATTCTTACGTGCGTTACCAAGCGGGGTGCATTTGCACCCCATTAATTTTTTACATATAATTACAGTATTTCTACACAATTTTACTCTATTAGGTTCTGGTTGAATGGAAAAATATGTAATCAGTGATATTTAACCTTTATTTAACTCAGGCTTCATAAATTTAAAAAATGGGTAACTATTTTTTATTTTTACATGTTAGACATAACACTTGTTTTTGGGAATGTTCTAGACATACAAACTGGCAACAATCTATACAAAACTGTCTTGTACAAAGATAACATCGACCTTGAGTTGCCTCTGGTTGTTCTTGTGGTGTTCTTTCTTCTTTCATTTCAGGGAAAACCTTCAGCATGCATTCTTTTATATTCGCCTTCAAACCATTATTATTTTTATAACGAAACATTATGTGATCCTTAGATAAATCTTTGCCTAATTGTAGCAGAAACCTTCTTCTTGCATCTAAATGGCCCTTTTCATATTCAGGATTAGCCATCACCCATATTTTGAAGGCATTTATCGCTGCAATATCAATCATATGATAGAATATTGCCATAGGCCACCTAGCGGTCTTTCTTTGCGTGGTGTACTTTTGGGCCATTTGATCCGTTGCATCTACCGCACCTTTAGTACTGTTATAATGTAAGATTATGTCTGGTTTGTTGTCCACATCTTCACCATTGACTTTGTCATCCTCATGTTCGCTGGAAAGTAATAGAACTGCGCGCCTTTTTTGTGGCACGTATGAAACCAAAGTGCGGTTCTTTTTGAAAGCGAACATAGAAGACAATACTGGCTTCATTGGAGAGGGCAATAATTCTCTGGGTATAAATGTTTTATTTTTACGAAGTGTTCCACAGAGCGTTAATTTTTTTTCCCAGAGTTTATCAGCCAGCTTAAGGCTTGTAAAAAAATTGTCGGTTGTTATACCGTATCCTGTACCTAAATGTTCAACAAGATCAAGGACCACCCGTTGGCCTTGGTTTTTTTCTGGTTTATTGTTTATTTTTCCTAAAACCCAGACAAAAGTTGGCTACATGACACAGAATACTAAAAATCTTACCTAAATACACCTGCATGTTCACAGTATAGTTCGAACCACAATCCGCAAGAGCCCAAATCTTAATTCCGTACTTGGCCGGTTTATTTTTCATATAGACTCGAAATGGTGCTTTCCCTCGAAATGGCACTAGTTGTTCATCAACACATAAATGATGACTTGGGTTGAGCGCACGTTTACAGTTTGACACCAGTTTTTCAAAAATATCTCTTACAGGTGCCAATTTATCGATAAGTCTTCTCTCTTGCCTCGTCTCAAAATTATCGAAGCGCAAGAATTTTGTTAGGAAATTATATCGATTTCTGGAAAGTGTTGCAGGAAAAATGGGCCGACAATACGCGAGATCACTAGTGAAAAGCATTTCAATGGGTTCCCTACTTGCTTGCAATGCTCCCATGGTGATCAATAAGCCTATGTATGCTTCAATTTCAGTGTCATTGGTTGCTGCATATTTCTTGGTACGGGTGGGATTTGCAGCATTCCACTCATCAAAATATTGTCGAGCTTTACGGTTGGTTTCCCGCACAAGGATTTCCAGTATATCTGGAGTAAAAAATAAAAAAAATGCGTCTTTGATGCTGGATGTTTTGGAATTTGACCCTGGGGCAACGGTAAGGATATTTGCTCGCGAACGTCTAGAAATTTTATTTACGGGTAACTTAGACCAATGTGTACCATCTTTGGCAATATAAAACGGATCACTATCCCCACACGAGTCCGATTGGTCAACCTGCAGCGGTTCTGTTTCTTCATCATTTGCACAAATTAGGTCATCAACTTCTTCTTGGTCAGATACATGGTCGTTATCTTCAATATCACTTGCGGCATCTTCTTCAATCAGCGCGTCGTATTCCGTATCATCCTCTTCAAGTAACATCAGCATTTCCGCTTCTGTGAGGTTATTTTCATCACGAAAACGTAACCGGCTCATCGTTATCACGAATTCACACCAAACAGAAAAATTCAATCAACGGACAACACTACCTGTATGCTGTCTAACACATCACTGGCTAATACAAATGTTGCCATATTGCCAAGCAGCCGACGCATGCGTCTTGAAAGAACCAATTCATAATACGCATGATTTATATGACGGAAATTCAACAAGCGTCCGATACCAAGCGGGGTGCAAACGCACCCCAGAGTGTATTGTCTCAATTATTTTTGTTTAGCAAAATTATATAAAATCAAATAATGTATAGGAGGTGCTCAGAAGACTAAAAACTACAATTACCAACGACCCCAGAAGTCACAAAAATTTGTTGTCAAAATTATGACCAAAATACAGACGTTGGGGTGCATTTGCACCCCGCTTGGTATTATAAGGGTTAAAAGTGTACGTACTTCTTGATACTTAAAATACCATTAGATACCTGTCTATGTAAGATAATTCCATCCAATTAGTTACCTATATATCATTTCATATATTTTTGAACATTGTTTGTTTAGTTATTTGCCATAAACCAGACCTTCCCTAAGTAACACACGTGAGTGCGACAAACGACAGTTTTACAGCTTTTTTCTTTTTTCAAACAAATATTCTTTAGAGATTGTGGACGTGGTAAAAAAACAACGTTTTTCTACAACTGTCAAAAAAACCTGTCATTTTCTGGCGGATTTCGAAACGCGAAGTACTAGATTTTTAAACGGTTAATTAGTAAGTAAGGTTGCTATTGACAACGTGCCCGAAATCGTCAACAGTGAAAAAAAGTATTTCGCGCACGTGACAAAGTTGAACTTAAACAGCAATTTTAATTAACAATCGGTTCAGTTGTAGAATAGTATATTGAAATACAAGTGTTACAATGCGACCTATTGTAATACGACTATCTTGTGGCACGAGTGGCGTAGCGAAGCGGAGCCACGAGTGTCCACAAGATAGGAGTTTACAATAAAGCATTGTAACACGTGTTTTTCATACTATTTTTTCTATTTCGGGGCTTTAATTTAATTAAAAAGTAATTATGAAAAACTACAGGAAACTTTAGAATTAATATGTCTTAAGTTGGCAACACCATTTACGTTGACAAATTTTAAGTTGGCAGCGTAGATAAACACAACACTGACATTTGGAAACTTTAAATTCCGTGAATGTGTAATTTTTTATTCGTAGATAAATTTATTTATGGTGGATGTGTAAACTGCTGATTTGGAACGTATTAAGTTCTTCGTGTACCAAAAATCAAGGAAAACACATAAATTTTACGTAATTTGATTTTACATCGGATGATTTGACGTTGACGTCTTGGCGAACTGCCAACTTAGAGATGAAAAGTTACCAAAAACAATGTTACAATGGAACTCATTGAAACACTGTTTTTGCCGAAAACGGTTGCACAAAATTCTCATTGTAACACCGAAATAGAAAAAAAATATTGTATATAACGCTAGCGCGAAGTTATTTCGCGCATTTGACTGATATTTTGACTCGGCTTCGCCTCGTCAAAATACCTTCAGTCTCAATGCGCGAAATTGAACTTCGCGCTCTTGTTATATAAATAACTATTTTCGCTTATGAATATTTCTGTATTCTATATTTTTTTGGAAAATACGGTAATGCAGCACTTCTCTTTCTGACTTAGAGAATTAAAATTTGGAAGAGTCATGTTGTGGTAGTTATGATTAGTTAATTAAATTTGAACGAAAGAGAAACTGAGATGGTTTTTAGATGTTCGAAAAACGCATTACAAGTTTTCGAAATATTTAGCTTCACAGAATGAAATACAATGAAGAGTAATTTTGAAGAAAAAAGATTGCGACCTTTGTGGTGGTTTTCCACAATACTTCGGCTTTAACAGGGTTTTTAATAATCATCCTAAGAAAACACATGAACATCATTGCTTACTTTTTTTTTAAATGTTGTTGTAGAATAGCTCAAAGCAAATTTTCCTTTGGGGAAACCGCGCCTTCGGAAGTGGCCTAAAATCACCAGTGTAGTTTCCAGTGTGCAATAAAACCAACGCCCAGTTTCGTATCAATGAAAAACGATTTAAAAAAGTAGCGAACCCAAGTCCCCAAATCTGCAGTAAGCAGTTAAAAATACGAGCTCCAAGGAAAAAAATTGGAAAACTTCATTATTGACTATGATTCATGCCCTCGGGTTACAGGTACTTTACCTATCCGGAGAGTCCTTGACGTTAAAAAAATACACATTCAATATAAGGTACCGCAGATGATAAACAAATGAGAAGATTATCTAATGTAAATGTAATCTATGACAAAATTATTAATTCTATAACCCTGCATTTCATTACGAGTAATTCTATCAAGAGTTTGACCCAACAGTCAGAAACTAGAATTGGTCTTTCTGATAATGATAACCTCTCTTTTTACGCAACAGTAACTTCATTCCAGTGACAGTTAGTGAGATAACTTCTTTTAAAAGATGGTATTACGTGAAACGAATTAACTGAATTTTGTAGATATGATTTATTTTCACTAAGTATCTTCCGGGGGAATTTATGAATATTTGTTGCGCAATGCCAATGAGTTACCTATCACGCTGAATATTATTATTCATTTTTTGATGCGAAAAATTAGAAGTGATAACGAGAGAACTTCTCCGGATTTCTTGATTGTTGCAAATAATTTGTTCGCCTACTGGAAATCTAAGATGGGTTACAATTACAATTAATACGCTAAACTTTATTTCTTATCGAGTGGGTTTTATTTGCCCCTTTGACCATTACGCAAATGCAGATAATCATCCTGTGATGCCTTAGAATACGCCCATTTTGGGAACTACGTGATAATCTTCTAGAAACCCTGAACTGGTATCAATCTGTCAAAAATTAGTATTATCTGAAGAATAGACGAGTGCCTAATAAGAGAACGATTTCGACTTCCCGAACCACCTATGTTTCTCACTTCTCCGTTCGTCGATAGATGTTGTACCTCGGTTTGTAGACAGATAGAAGTCGGCCAAAAAGTGTCAAAATTGTTATCCATCCATATACTTTTTTTCTATTAAATATGTCGTCCAAAAAAATGAGTTGTACAAATAAAACAATCGCAGTAGTAACTTTTGGTTAATAGTTTCTTCCTCAAAGTCGCGCAATTAGAATTATTCTCGGAATTATTGAATGCGAAACCAAATTTTTGGTCGGCGTCTTTTGGAAGATTAGTTACACTACGATAGTTGGTAAAGTTGTGCAAATATATCCAGTGAGTGAGAATATAAGGTAATATTGTCCGTGTGTAGTAGCATTGAATAATATTATTCAATGGTAGTAGTGATATTAAAATTAACAATAACTCTACATTGTTAAAAAAATTATCAAAGTCCTCGTGTAAGATGGAAGGGACTTCAGCGCATTTTTGTGTGGCAGATCCCGTTCACTCGCAATTCGCATTTTGGTGGAATTCGCCAAAAAGCCGGCATTAAATAGTACTCAATTTTGGGTACTTCTCATAGCTCGAGCTTTAAGAAACATTTGGGCGCCCAAAGTCGACTACCTCTCGAAGCACGCCGTGCAACAGGCCCCTAGGAAAAAAAGCAAAATTCCGCCACCCAGGAGTTGTGCACGTTGAAAAGATCTTTCCAACGAGACCTATTTGAAAACAATCGGAGAAAAACTGTAGAAGAAGATAGAAAAACACTGAAAAATCTCCAGGTTAGTGTAAGGTGTACAACGCTCGGTGATGACGCCCAAATGCCACCAACTCCACATCATGTAGCCCCGTCCCTAAAGTTGTTAACTACACGGCCCTGATAGGTGGTACATGTACACTCCGCGTCTTTTTACAAGCGTTCTTCTACGGGTTCGCATTTACTGCCAGCCAGCCACCCAAAGTGAGATTAAAAGCTACCTTTTTAAAGGCTTACAGCTTACCTTTGTCCAGGTACCAAAGCTCGGGTATGATGTTTAATTAACGCAATACGACGTAGGTACGTATATATGCTCACGATGACAGCTGTTTATAGTTCAATGGTACTTACGATGGCATTATTCTTTGTCTTAAGAACACTGAAGATGTCTTGTAGTTAGGGAACTCTCGTTATTTTCTTCCTTGGTGGCGGCACTCAAGACAATGCGCTACTAAAAACAACGCCATAGCCACCGTGGAAAACTAACGCCTTCGTGCTACAAAGCTGTTATCACTTTCGCAAACTTAAACGCACAATTTTATTTCAATGCCAGTCGCGTACACTTACACAATGGCGTAGGCAACAATTATTTAGTTATCGCTGCGCAATACATGTACCTTTTGATTTGACTGCAACGTAATAGGTGTAGGCAACAAGGAAATTTAGCGTTACATAATAAAGAAAAGTTTACATATAACAACGTATGGCGCACTTGCAAGATCGATGGTTTTTTTTATTTTTTCTGCTGAAAAGACCATGAATAAAATTCGAGATTCTAGGCGAGGTATAAGGTATAATTCACTCAAAATCTCGACCTAAACGAAGACTTTAATCGACCAAACTAAGCCACTTCTTAGTTCCTATTAGTACTTATAACTAAGTAAATGTAATTTTAATTAGTAATTGAAATTGTACCTTGTGTTTGCATATGTTTATAAATTATAAAAGTTTAATTTGTAAAGTGTACGGTGAAATTATAACACCCTGTAGATCGGTAACAAAGCGTTTGCGGACCCATGTATCTATGAACTTTTAGTCCCAAAATAAGCCAAAGAATTCGCCCCTTCCGTATTTACATCATATTTAGGAACACGCTGTATACATATGTATACATACATTTTTTAACAGTTGGTAAAAATGATCTAAACGTCGACATTCGATGACATTTTGAAATGTCTAAAAAATGGTGATCGCAATAGGTACCTCTCAAGCTCGGTAGCTACCAATCTAGCAACGTGGTGGCCATTTTTAATTATGGCGACCAAATGACCATGATCTTTTACGTGTCTAAATTTTTGTAATAATCCTATATAGACCGAGAGCCCGCGTAGAAAATACCTCGTCATAGGGTACAAAAGGTTTGATGTAACTAGGCCGTAGAATGTCACCGTGTGATTCCAAAATCGCCCGTCTGCCGACCCGCGGCGGTCAACTTGGCGTGGGGGCGAATTTTGAAAACTGTTCCAAATCACATAATACCTCGTCACTGGTACACGTATGATTTTTTGCAATCTGATCCGGAAATATGCACCCAATTCATAGTTGCAGCGGCAGACGATTTATCTGGGAAACTTTCCCGAGCAGACGCGTTTAAAAACATTCAAAAATTGTTAAATACCTCGTCATAAGGTACACGCTCGAATTATAGCTTAAAATATACCTCTTTGAATGTAGAATTTGGGAAAACCATGAAAAACGCGGCAGACGGTCGTATAACTATAGCAGACGCCTTTGAAATTTGTAGTTCCATCTTCGTTTAACGCATTACTCCCCGTGCGGTAAAGCGAGAGCGCTGGCACTCAAGCACGGTCTGCTTGTAAAAACGGATCTACAGCTGGAAGTAGGTACCTACACCTAAATTAAATGTAGGCGTTCCACAAATAATAGGATTTATGTCACAAAACATGAACACAAATATTAATAGTAGATTGTATGACAAGTAGGAAAAGTTGCATATTCCTGGACGATGATAGTGATTGTAAGCCGAGGCGTTAGCCGAGGCTTACAACTATCAGAGTCCAGGAATATACTTTTCCTACGTGTTGTACATACTATTTTTTAGTCGATAGCCAATAGTTAAAACACCAAATATACCATTTCAAACTAAATTTAATTTTCACCAATTGTCATTTGGTCTAATGTCATTAGTCTAGGCTTGTATGCGATAGGTGCGAGGATCGAACCCGGGCGGCACCTTTTTTTTATTTACAGTAATTAATAAATGCAAACATCAAGTTTGTTTTCCGAGCATGCATTGTTTGAACGTTACCATGGACATGACGTAAACAAATCGAAAATTTTTTCGTTTGAGTGAATTTATAATTAGTTGATGTGCAATATTAATATAAAATGGATATCGATGGTAATTTTGATGAAGATTTATTTTGTAGAACACCACCTGAAGTTTTGGAGGCAGTCAATGAAGCTACTCTTAATCTGTTGCCAACTAAATCGAGGGGAAGTATGAAAATGCTTATCAACGTTTTATGGAATATAGATCAAGTAAAGGAACTTATTCGTTTTCGGAAAATGTGGTACTCGGATATTTTCTTGATTTGTCGAAAAAGATGAAACCCTCAACACTTTGGGCAAATTACTCCATGTTGAAGGCCACTCTTATGTTAAAGCAAAATGTAGACATCACTTCATATAACAAACTGCGAGCATATTTGAAAAAGCAATCCGTGGGTTACAAAGCAAAGAAGTCGAAAGTCTTCACCAACGAACAAATCCGAGAATTTATGATGAACGCTCCAGATGATACTTACCTCATGGCTAAAGTAAGATTTTAATTGAAAGGCCTGAAGATTATAATTTAATTTTTTTAGGTTGTGGTAATTTTCGGAATTTATGGCGCCTGTCGGCGAGAGGAGTTATGTAACATAAAGCTTACGGACATAGAGGATTTGGGTTCACAACTACTGGTGAAGATTCCATGCAACAAAACCAATAAACCACGGTCGTTTATAGTAAACGACACTTATTTAGGAACATACCGTAAATATGCAGCCGTTCGACCATCCAATTTTGACTGCAATAGGTTTTTCTTCAAATACCATAATGGTAAAGGATTTAAGCAAGTAGTGGGGGTGCATAAATTTGCCAGCATTCCACAAATCGTTGCTAACTTTTTGAAACTGTCCGATGCAAACCTTTACACGGGACCATTGAGTTAGAAAACTAATGGAGGGAATCAAATGCTTGGCCAGACGTAGACCACGGGAACCAAAAGTGGCCTCTAACTGTGATTAAAGTACCACACCACTTCCGTTATCATTAGCGTCTCACTTCAGTGGCGTAGAGATATAATTTTCTTTCCACTAATAGGAATAATAACAAAAAAACGTATAGGAGTAAAATACATGCTCGTGGTAAAGTAAACAAAATAGACAAGGATGAGAAAGTATGCAGATTTAATATAATCATTGATTACAAATCTAAATATACATCGATGTGTTCCATTAATATAATTAAGGCCAATTTACTATAGCCACTACAACTTGACAGCTCCCATTAAATTCACTGTGTTGATCAATAGCTACAATTGATTGGTTGGTCTCAGGTTCATTACAAGTTTTGATAGTAGGTACCTACTGCATATTTCCATATTTGACGAGATATTTGATGAACATTTTCCGGGGCAACCTTTGGTCGAAATCACAGTCAATGACGTGTTGTGAGCACAAAAGTAAATTTCGAGAGCTGTTCTTGAGATATATTTACAAATGTAATATTACCATTTTGCTCGAAGTACCGGTTCGTTTGGAAAACTAGAAACATAAACTAGGTACCTACAACCTCGCCTACAACATGATAAATGACATGTCTTACCGATGAAAGGAAATGCCCTGTTTCTTCCCTTTATGAGAAATTTTGCATGATACGCAGCTAATCATTCACAATTCACAAAATTGCGTGTGATAAAAACACTATGAGGCAGTTAGTTATTTATATAAACCAGAGCACAAACCGATCCGAAATTATTAGGTACTTTAAAATGGCAAATTTAATAAAATTTGAATTTGGTGGAAAACTGACAGTGACAGGACCCGCGTTTTCATATGTCAAATAATGTCGGCCAAAATGTACCTTCACGGGAACCTATCCACGCGAGTGGCCTCTATCTGTGGCAACTTCCGTCTACAAAAATTCTTACCCCCTCTACCATTATATTCCCTCCATTAGTTTTCTAACTCAATGCACGGGACATTGTTTTCGAAGGACATCTGCGACAATTTTGGTAGATAATGGTGCAGATTTGACTGTTTTAAAACGTCACGGCGGTTGGAAATCGTCGAATGTGGCGGAAGGATATATAGAAGAATCCTTAAAAAATAAAATGGATGTGGCAGAGAGAATAGTTACTTCAATTTCTGGCGCACATATTCAGTGTAAGGGTGCAAGCAATGTTGGCGTCTCTACTAGCACCATCTCCAAAACAAATACGGAGTCCACTTCTTCAATTAATTTATGAAGTAGAGTCGACATTGACTGGACTATCAAATTTGATTGGAACCTGCAATAATTGTACTATTAATGTACATATTAATAGGCAATAAACTATTCATTTGCGTGTATAACTGTTCTTTTATTTTTTCATGCTCACAAGAATATAGATATTTTCCCGTACTGTACAGGAATTAAGATTCCCGTACAGTACGGAAATCACATGCTTTGTGATGACATAAACAAAACAATAATATGCCATTTTTCCGACTATCGACTAAAAAAAATATTTCTGCACTTTACTACACTACATTATTAATGTAAATAACGACTAACACAACATACAAAACGCTATAAAAAGTGTTTAGAATGGCAATATAACAAAAAAAAAACGAAAACGCTAGGGGTGCGGGGGTATATACTAAAACTAAGAGAAATCTTCCATTAAATATCCCCAAAACTATCTAAATGAAGTTGTTTTTAAAACTACGTTGTTTCATTTTACCAAAATTGCAAATTACACCCGATGGTTCGTTTTGAAGTGAAATTCTTGTATAGGTATATCGTTACGGCATTTGACATTGTTTTATTATTTTGAATTTTGGCACCATCAATGTTTTTTGTAATGTGATTTCATATATTGCCATTAATTTTTATTTTAATATCTAAACAAAATTCACCAGGTGATATTGATTGAAAATTCAGTTTTCATATTTACCATAGAATAACACAGATCTTACGTATACTTTATTAAATGTGAAACATTAAATGAGATACCTATATTAAATCAAGGGAGTGTGCCAACACTCTCAAACGGACGGTGATACAGACACCGTATAAACGAAGCGTAGCTCAAACTAAAGCGTTTCTCAATTAAAGGTCCCAAATCTAACTTTTTTTCAGATCAAGGGGTGAGACTATCGAGTTAAAGAAACCCAATTATTATTCTTAAAACCTTAGCAAGATAAGATCTATGTTCTTTGCAACTGCCATTTACGATAAACGGAAAACAATTCTTGTGTCACCCTCTGCATACGTATAGGTACAGTTGAGGCTGTTTTGAACTTCCCTATATGTATATTAAGCCATCTAAACTATAAAATTTGTAACATATATCTTCACAATTTACCTCGCAATTTACATACCGGGTTGATCTTCCCAAACCGCACGGTCCGTATACTAAAACCGAACATACAGAATTAACATGGGAAAAAGGTTTTTTGTAGATAGTTACTCCTCATGTTAACTTACACGGTTTATAATGACACCAATCGAAAGAAGATTTTTTTCTCATCTAATGATGTATGAAATAGTTCATTTTCAGGTGTGCTCATTATTTTAGCACAAATTCGGCAATAAATCCAATTACCAAAATCATGTTTAACCATGACTAGTAAGACAAAAAGCAGATTCAAACGTTATTCAAATCCAAATCAATATTAGTTGCTGATAACTGGCATTAATTTTTTTGTAAAATGCAGTTCACTGAGGAAATAGTATATTAAGATACAAGTGTATAATCAGGTCTTTAAAGCACGCGCAACGAGTTTAAGGGCACGACGCAAAGCGGAGTGCCTTTAACGTTGCAAGTGCTTTAAAGACCAATTATACACGTGTATCTTATAGTATTTTTTATTATACCTGCAGTATAATTTAAAAATAGGAAATACAATGAAGTCATATTGACGTTATATCTCGAATACATGTCTAATTAAGTGGGCTGGGTGTTCGTAATTTCACGATTGCCATGGAAATGTCACTTGACGTTTGCTTATAAAAATCATCGTCTTGGTGAATTAAACGATTTCCATTGAAAAAGATAATACGCCGTCCATTAAATCGGTTGTTGTAAAATCTAAACAAACGTTGGTAGGCGTAAAATCCAACTCCAGTAAAGCCTATTATAAAGAATATGAAAAGTTGTTTCCATGGATGAATAGGAAGTTACTTACGAATACAGTCTTAAATTAATCGAAAATGCTGGCATATATGAAGGAAATGTCAAAGGTATTTTTGGTGCATTCATTCAAAACTTCAAAGCAATGCTGCGATTAAAAAGTGGAACAGATTTGGAAGCATATACCCTACATTAGGCGCGTTTGTGAAAGCTTCAACCAAAGGATAGGTACAAAAGTCAAAGAAATGTTCTTCTTGAAGTATCGTTACTTAGCAACTTTAAAGCACGTGTGTTTTAAAGGCCTTTTTTCTATTTCGATATGGAAACAATACCGAAACCGTACTTGATTGGCCCAGTTTGCGTGCGTTTCTAGACAGAAATGATGCTGAAAGAAATAGAAACGTATTATTTTTTTTATTTTGTTGGATTGGTACCCCTCGCTTTTTTGCCATCAACGGTATCCGTCAAATCAAAACCAAACATAACCTGTAAAGTGTAAATAACGTATGAGGAACTGGACCGATTGTATTAATCCCGATTAATTTTGAATATATACTCCAAAGGGTAGAACTTTTTTTATTTTTACTTAGCGTAGTAAAATATGCCAGCAGTACATTCTTGCTTACTTTTTGAACTCCCTTCTCGGCCAGCCAGTTTTCAAAAATTTTGTACTCCTCGTACTTTACTTTCGATTTTACAGGCAGTAAATTTAACGTCGCTTCATTGGCAATCTCTTGGATCTCTGGTGGGGTACAAGAGACGTGTTTGTCATCCGTATTCATCATAACTGCCGCAAAATGGAATTATGACCAAATAATTAAAAGTTTGAAGTTTGAAAATACAGGAATCAGGTTAGCCAACGTGAAAATAAATGAACTGTGTCTATTACCAACATACACTGAATGATAGTTTAAAATTACCTAACAACGCCTAAAGGCAATATTTATAATTTGTATAATTTATTATTTAAAATAAAAGTCGAAATAGAAAAAATAGTATAAAGCACACGTGTCATTTGTCTACTTGTCGCACTCGGCTTTTGCCGCATTCGTAGCGGCTTATGCGGCAAACTACCTCGTGCGACAATCTTCGTCAAATGACACTTGTACTTTAATATACTATTTTCGCACGCATTTGAGTGTTTAAAACGGAGATTGTGATTCAGGTATAATAAAAAAGTATTTATAATAAACAACGTTTACAGCGGAAATATTTACTCTTGTACGCGATATTTGTTTTCCGTACATTTTAATGAGCGTCTATGGTATAATTGAGCGTCCCATTCCGTCTGTGTCAAAAGCCACTTTATTGACGAATTTTTGATAAAATAATGAGAGATACACATTGATGGTGCCAAAATTCAAAATAGTAAAATAATGTCAAATGCCGTAACGATACCTATACAAGACTTTCATTTCAAAGCGAACCATTGCAATTTTGATAAAATGAATCGATGAAGTTTTAAAAACACCTTCATTTAGATAGTTATGGGGATATTAAATGGAAGATTTCCCTCAGTTTTGGCATTTACCCCCGCACCCCTAGCGTACCTATTCGTTTTTTTTTGTTATATTGCCATTCTAAACACTTATAACGGTTTGTATTTCATAAATCCTATTATTTGTGGAATGCCTACATTTAATTTAGGTGTAGGTACCTACTTCCAGCTGTAGATCCGTTTTTACAAGCAGAGCGTGCTTGAGTGACAGCGCTCTCGCTTTACCGCACGGGGAGTAATGCGTTAAACGAAGATGGAACTACAAATTTCAAAGGCGTCTGCTATAGTTATACGACCGTCTGCCGCGTTTTTCATGGTTTTCCCAAATTCTACATTCAAAGAGGTTTATTTTAAGCTATAATTCGAGCGTGTACCTTATGACGAGGTATTTAACAATTTTTGAATGTTTTTAAACGCGTCTGCTCGGGAAAGTTTCCCAGATAAATCGTCTGCCGCTGCAACTATGAATTGGGTGCATATTTCCGGATCAGATTGCAAAAAATCATACGTGTACCAGTGACGAGGTATTATGTGATTTGGAACAGTTTTCAAAATTCGCCCCCACGCCAAGTTGACCGCCGCGGGTCGGCAGACGGGCGATTTTGGAATCACACGGTGACATTCTACTGCCTAGTTACATCAAACCTTTTGTACCCTATGACGAGGTATTTTCTACGCGGGCTCTCGGTCTAATAGGTATTTAACAAATCTCCGCTAGAAAAATTCGGACATACGGCACACGGCATGGGCTAACTCCTAAACCATCACATTGTTTAAACAAGAGTGAATGATAACTCCTTGCCAGAACTTCTACTTCCACAGATCTTAGAGCGGCTTACAATCTGGCTGTTTGCGAGCAGTGTTGCCAATTTTTTAAAATAATGTAGTATGTAGTTAACTCTCGAAATTGTAGTAGATTAGACAAAAATGTAGTAGGTTTTATAAAATATATAGTTATTATTTAAAAAAAAGCATTGGCAGTGTTTTTCGAGGTGTTTTTATTAAAATATAATTCTAAGATAATACGAACATTTTAATAGTAGGTAAGATAAAATAAAATTCTAAAAAATAAACAAAAACATAACTGGTTTTAATAACTGAAAAAAGTTCAAGCATCCAGTTGCCGAATAGTCGTTGAAATATTTTATTTAAGGGTTTTGAACTCTCTTACTTTCACATCATATGAATTCTTTATCAAAAATAGACCTTTCTTATATATGTACTTCATTCGGGGAGCTCTTAATGACAGAATCCACAATTACTTAATGTATCACTTCTCCTTTTTCCTGAAAAAGTTTCCATCAAATTTTTATAATTAATTGAGTAATTTGCTTGTCAAATCAAACATCAAATTACCGTAACGTTTTGAATATGTATATTGATTAAAAATGTATGATGCTCTCTTTCCAAATCACAATTCCTTTTTACCAATTTTCCTTAGAAAGTAGGTAATTCTATTACAAAAGAAAGATTTGGCTTTTTTCAAAAAAAAAAAAAAATGGACGTGTTAAAAATGTAATTGGCTGTTGTTACCACTCCCCTTACGAAAGACGATCTAGGTTCATAAAACTTCCCTCCCCGTTCCTAAAATCGGACGAATCCGCCAAATTTTCTCTAGCGAGCTATCTCACGCTTACTAAAAATTGTAATCCTATCTTGCCAAAATTAATTAAAGAATAAAAACTCATTGATAACCACTGAGTAAAATGACACATATTTCGTAGATTTCAACCATCCAGATAAATTCTCTACAGTATCATAAAAAAATTATTTGGGAAGGCACTGCAGAACCTTGAAACTTTTTTTATCTTAAAAATTCTTATTTTTGCTTAAACAATTCATAAATTTAAATCCCACCTCCACATCGTCGGACACAGGGATGATTGGTGGGAGTAAAATTAGGACGTTGACATGTAGCGCCATAGTTTTTTTTTTTGCGAAGGCAGTAAAACTATAGAAAATGAGTTTCATGTAAGTAAAAATTGTTGTAGTTCGTCATAGTGCAGGTGATCGACAATCACTTGTACCCTCACAAATCGTGTTCTCTAACCTCTACCTTCAGACGATGACATTAAGCCTGTGGGGTTTCGGCACTAACGTCCACTTTAGACACTTAAGTGAACTAAGGACTCGTCGGAGAAATAACTTTTGCGCTTCAGGTGTGGGCTGGTACATTTTCATGAAACCACTTGCAATACTTTCCAGTTGGTGCCTGTTGTACGAAGTTTTGTACCATAGGACCCGGTGCACATGAGCTGCAATGCAAAGTAATCGGGACGCCCAAATTGTTTTCAATCAGATAGTCAGAGAGAAGTTGTGGGTAGGTAATGGGTCAATGCACAAGGAACGCCGCTCTGATACGCTGGCATATCTCGATAGGCATCGCGACTGCCGTGGTCTCTCCCCTATCTGCGTCGTTTTCCAGCGTTTCGCCAGTACCTACTCAGATTCTAATGGGACATTTCACGTGAAAACCTGCGCTCGTTCTACCTAGCGCTTTTATCGATATCATAATGATTAATTTTATTTTAATTATTTATTTAACTTTATATAATTAGATAACCAATTCACATTAATCTTTGAAATTGATATTGATAAGATTGATTTTTGTTGGTTAATCGACCAGCCATGGAGGGTGATTTTAATGTGGATATGCAGCTCTTTATAGATGAGATCAAACAACTTGGTATGTGCGATGTGAGGACTATAAGGGCAGGGGAAAAAAGCATCGGCATGGGAGGATGTTTACAAAAACACGTGTGTGGATTTTAAAATTTCGCGGGTATCAATAAGATAGGATGCGGCATTCTATCTCATGTGCACTAAAACTCCGATAGGTATCAATGAGCCCCGGTCCTTAGGATCTGCATACGTCCATTTTTATCTTTATTTTCATTACTGAAATGAGAATGCAACATTTTCTTTAGTATTCAGTATGTATTTTGAAAAGAACGAAAATTATAAACAAGAAAGATTTGTGTGTGAACAGATGAAAAAGGAAAACTCTATTTAGAACACAAAGATTCCTACACATTTTTTGGAATTGAACTTTTTGCTGTTAACATTTCCGAGAGGCTTTTGTTAGGTTTATAGATTTATCTACAAATCGACCCTGAAAAAATTATTGAATATTTTTAATCTTCAACTGCAAAAGGCATATTATTTGTGTTTGACTTTTCATTGTTTCATTTTTGGTCCCGCAATCCAATATCCCTCCGAGAGGAAAAGTGTCACATTAGTCCCTTAAATGAAACAAACACGTTGATTGTGTCCGCGAAATAGGTACAAAAACACGTGTTGTTTGGCTATATTGCATGATAAGATTGACCAAATTTCACGGTTATTATATAAAACAAAGTTATAAATTAGCGTAGATATTTGCTTTGATAAGATAAGTGTTGCCTTCCAAAAATATTTTTAACAAGTAGTAGTATGCAAGAGTATTATTAAAATGTCTGGGGCACTTCTAAAATATTTGGGATTAAAAAATTCAGTACGAAGTAAGTTCGCTTTTAGACACTCTCCAATGTAGGTTATCAAATTTAATTTAAGCCACAAGTGCTTACTGAAACATTATCAAGCGTTAAGTAGGTATTTAGATATATCATACCTATATTATCTTAACTGCGAAATAATAAAACCTGAACACTGGCAAGAAATGCAAAACCAGTTATTGTTCTGTAATGTGGCGCCATTGTCCTAACCTAAAAATTTTGTTTGACTCAATAGAGTTTCTCCTACTTTTGAAAGAATTGCTTCATTGATGTAAATGACAGTACCCACCCTCGCCCTAACCTAGAATGGTTTATTTGTTACTTTCTGTGAATATACCTATCTATAGCAAATTTAATGCTTTATTCTGTAAATAGACATGCAAAAAGCACGGCTAACAAAACTACTACGAAAACAAACCTGTGAGTTAAAAAAACCATTTTAATTTGTAAAAAAGTTGATCTGAGAAGAACAATATTATTGAACGGTCATTTTATTCATACTGATATTTTTTCATTTTCATTCCAATTCCAAATGTAACATCATGGTGCACATTACTTTTATGCATAACATAACATCACAAGGTAACTTACAAGGTTTGATTAGTCAGCGTATACTTTAACTTCCCTATAATGGTGAGGTGATGCAACGTACTTGTAAGTACCTACCAACGATTAATTTTATGATGCGGAAGAACCTAGCGTCCTGCATGCGAAAATCCGAATACGGGTTTATTGGATAAATAAATAAAAGATGCCCGGTTTGTGACAGTATTTTTACAAAGTTAGAAAAAGATCTGAATTTGTTTATTGGATTTTTATGTCACTCTCCATATTTTTTAATTAAATTGCAACAAACGAATACAATTATATTAAGGCCATAAACTAAAAAATAAAATTAAATCCACACCGCCTCGTAGTAATAAAATCGATTACATATTACCTTCCTGTACTGTACATTATGATAAAGTTAGTACCGCTAGCTCTTAAAATTACATCTCAAATGTAGTCCAAGGTTGTGCGAAGAATATGAAATTTATATTCCGCTTTTCGTCAAAAAGAAATTACTTATTCAATTAAAAAACTCTATTACAAGTCCAATAAAAAGATTGCGCTTGTTTGAACAAAAAAAATGGTTGTAATAGTCCCCTATAATACCCAATTTTTTGTAACTTGATCGAATTTACGCCATTTAGTTATTTACAGTTAATTATTAATGAATTTATAACAGTCTTACACAAATGTATATCATGTAAATTTTTCACATACGAGAGCGAACTTCACTAATAATCACTTTGCCATAGATATTGGAACTGCCATTGAACACGATTCAATTTGCTTATACTAATTTATTAATTATTAGTGCCATTTCTGATTAAAAGAGTGTGCTGTTTACATGTTTGAGAAAAAAAATTCTCTATCAAATGACAAAAATTACAAAAAGCAAACATAATTTTCACAAGAAAACAAAGTTTATGTTGCTTAACTGGACGGGAAACGTCAAACTTAAAATTTAAAAGTAGCATCTTGTACAGTGAAAAAAGTGGCCATAATATTTATAATGTGCCATCTATTTCGAAATATCTTTTTAAACAACTTCAGTAAAAAATAAAAACGATTTTGTAAAATTTCGATTACGGGGTCGAGGCGCAATATAAATATAGGTACATAAATGTAGTCAGTTGCTTTATTTTTGTAAACTGCATAAATAAAACCTGTAACGGTAGTTAGTTTGCTGTACCGATTTTATTTAATTCGGCGGCCTTTGATGGGCAAAAAGTACTAAGTACGTCCTTTACGTATTAAATGCGCCGTATGAGCAGGCCAGAGCCTATAGCGTAGTAGATGTGAATTCTGATTGACGACGATTAAGCGCCAGAAGCATAAAGTTTTAAACCGCAGGATGAAGCAGTGTTTTAGCGAATTTATTGTCTGAAAACGAAATTTGATATTTTCAGTTTTTTAGTGATGTCAGTTATTTTCAAAGTTTTCAAAAATTTCAATTGCGTTTTTTTAGTCTCAAAAAGGGGCAATTTTTCTCCAATTTAACCTACACGGTATCTCTCAGTATTACGAAAATCCCAATGGTAAGCCACGCATTTGAATCACCTTGCACAAATTTACAAAAAGGTAGATTTTTTAAAACTAAGATTAGAGTTTTGTATGGTAGATGAGGTAAATAAATCCAAGAGTACATGGATTTGACAATCACATAGTGTTGTGTAGATCTCTGATTAAATTATAATACTCGTAAATATATCAATTAAAAATAAAGGTTTTAGCCCTAAGGTGAGCAACTTTAGCGTATTTTCCATGCATTGATCAGTGTTTCCCAAAAGACCATAACTGTATGAACTATGTTTTTCTTTACTATAGAAAGGTCTCCATAAATAGGGAAGTTGGTATTGCGCGCCTTTACTACTAAGCTACCAAGCATCTATCCTCCCTCCATTCTTCATATTTGACCGTAGGGTGTTAGAATTAGTAGAGATGTTCCTTGTTCCTCTCATGATACTGAACTGCTACAGTAATTTTGAGCCGATTCTGATAAACGATCTGGTTTTTGTTTCCAGACCAAGAAATATGCGCAATTGGTTTTGGGTCTTTATTTTAATAGATAACTGTTGAACAAATTAAGTAAGTAGCAAAGATGGTGCACTCGCGCCAGTAGCTAAAAATTAGTTTCGGCAGCTGGCCTTCGTCACATTGATATTATATGTGCAACAAACACTAAAAATGACAAAAAAAAAAAAAACGATATATGAATTTACACATATTTCGACGAGCGTTTAGTCGTTCGCTAACGCCGACAGCCTTCCTGTCGAAATTTTTATTTTTCGTAAAGGTGTTTTTAATCGAAAAACGTCGCAACAAAGATAGAAGTAGTATACGGTTTTCGCTATAAATAGCGTTGCACGTCATCAACAGAAGAAAAGGGCATGCCAATTTAAATCAAGATTTGGCGGATTTATATTCATTATTATTTAGTTACTTTTTAGAAGAATAAGTTGGCAAATTCGGAATTTTTTTTACAATGTTGTCAAACGGTATTTCGTTATTTGTTGACATTTGACACTTTGGTTCGGTTTTTGCGTGTGAAAGTTTTCGGTTATTCTTGTGGTTGTCGTTATTATCGAGGTTATTATTATTCATCTTCGCTCTTAGTGCAAAAAAATGTGTTCTTTTCAGAACAAAATTGCTGTTTGTTTGTGTAGGTACATTCTACCGTTATTTGCATTCGTACTCGCCACAATACCGAAACATTTGAACAGTAAAGCGAAGGAACTCGGTGATTTTTTAATTCAATATTTTGAACAGGAACGAGATAATGGGGGTCCCTTATTACCATTAGGTTCTGCTCGAGAGGTAAGAATGGTTTCAATTACTTCTACTAATTGTGATTACCTTCAGCGCGTTGCGGCAGCATTAAATTTAAACATTTCTATACGGTCAGCAGAATTTCCCAAGCTGTTCAACAAAACGAAGCTTTGATATCGCCACCAAAGAAAGTTTGCCGAAAGGTTACAGACACACAGTCATTGAACATTTTAGATACATTGTGCTGCATGCTGGTTGCGAGAATGGATTCATTTCTGGGACAGATCTCGTATTTGCATCTAAAAGTACCGGCGGTGATTACCACGTCAAAAAATCGTCAAAACTGTTTACATTGGTTTGAAAAACAATTATTAGTAAATTTAGAAGAACCAAGTGCTATCGTATTGGACAATGCTTCTTACCACAACACCTTATTGACACAAAATGCGAACAACATGTGGAGAAAACCAGATATTCAAGATTGGTTACACAATAAGAGAACCGAATTTTTTGAAACCGATTTCATATCAGCTTATGTTGATTATCATTTTATGTAGTTCAATCAAATTTCTTGTGTTTTTGTCTCGGTTGAACTTCTAGGTTCAAATTCCACTACAGCAAGAATTGGCCATATGCTCTTGTAAAATAACGTAAAATCAGTCAAGATTTCAAGCCAGCATGAACTTGATATTTATTTGCTGATCGCCTATGCAATGGTTTATAGCTTCCGAAACATTTACATAATGCCACAATGCCCACATTCCTCATCTTTCTGCAATCTGCTCACAACGGCAGCGATACGTTATAAACAAAATCCTAATAGTACTACAGACTTAGACTGCACTTTCCTTGAACCCGTCGCAGCACAGTAGGAAGGGGTTTTATTTATGCCCAGTGGGTTGCTTCACACATAGATCCCAAAAAATTATCTCTGAATTTTCTAGTTCATCTGGATGGAAGAAACATAACCTAAAAGTGTTTCCTAAATAAAAGATTAATATATCAGCATACCTTAGAAATATTTGGCAATGCCGTGTATTGTTGACGTCATCAAATCAATGAAGTGCAACGCTTTTTATAGCGAAAACCCTATATTATACCACTTCCAGAATCAGACCGTATGTCAATGTCAAAATATTTGTGTTTTGATATCTTTTCAAACAGGGCCAGAAGGGTTAATTTCGTTTTTTTTTCGAAAAACTTGGGAACTAATCGGAATTTGTCACACATCATTTTTATAGTTTCCGATTTCCCCATGCTGTTCACTTTTATCTTGGACACACTGTATATTTTGAAAGAAAATGGAATTCTATGTAATAACGACCAGTAAATTGAAATCAAAGAAACCACGAAGGAAACCATGATTAATTATTACAAAAATTGCATAAAAGGCGGGTGGGGCTGAGGGATACTTTAAATAAAAGAGGTGGAAATATGCTACAAAGTATAAAATGCTCGATAAAATGTTTATTATAAAAAAAACCCTAGTTATAACAAAGGAGATACGCAAAGTCTTAAAAAAGCGATGATATACAAAAAGTCTAATTTTTCCATTTTATAACTTCTAGAGATTAAATTAAATTTCAAAACAAATCAATTAGAAGTATTGTTATTAGTATTTTAAACACTGATTCGACCATTGCAATCGTGAAAAAATATGTCGTAAGAAACTTGGCTACAATAAACAACAGTCTATCACTTCCCTTCCAAAATGCATCATGATAACGAGCCTTAAAGTAGAATAACAAATTTTTTCGAATTGCGTGCATCTATTATATGCTGTGTTAGCATACCATCATCATTTACTGTACCTACCTGGCAATTATCTGAGTGTAGTGCGAAGCCTTCTAGTTCTAAATAACACAAAATCCTGTTAGTGTACATACATATACCCGAGCATATACCCAAATTATTAAAGTAAGAGTAGCCCTCGGAGTAGCCATTGTCGCTTTCTCACCAGATCATTCACTGCTATATCAACCTTGCATAAACTCCTTTCAAAAAGTAGAAATTTCACGATATCGACGTGTATCAAACTTAATGTGAAACTTTGTGGCAATATAATCTATGTGTGCTATTACTTTCACGTAGGTAGATAATTACAAAGGCATGAGGGTAAAACTAACTACCTACTTTTCTAATCATGGTTATACAAGTGAGCTAAATGTTTTACATCAAATTAATGATAGTTGTATCTATTCGGCAAAAGGTAGAATTATGTTAGTTAAAAATAAAAACAAAGGTCGAATGAAATATGTGTCTGGGTTATTTTATTATACAACAATGTCATATCAAGCGGTCAAGCAATTACCTTACCATTTAAAACGGAAACGTTTACCCGCTTAGGTATGGCAAAAAAAATTAAAAACCTGCAATGGCCGATTTCGTCGAATTTCACCTTTTAAACAGGCTTTACAAAACGAGAAAAGCTGGTCGCTGCACAGTTTGCAAAAAAAAACGACAACTCAAGAAAAACGTAATTAGTCGATCTGTTGAACTTTAAAGTGGTGCAACGACAAAATTGCTATCTTATCAATTCCTATCGCTGTATTGCTTTCGTTTCAAATTTACCAAGTAAAACTCGGCTGTGTATGCATCAAATTACGTAATCCGCTAATATAGGTACATGTGCCACATTTTTAACACTATTAATGCATTTTTCATGACGAACTTTCCGGTTATATGCTTATATTTACGCGATAATAAATGTGTTACATTACTTTGTTGATATAATTTGCGTAATTTTACAGCTAAGTACAGGACGTACTTGAATAGTAACCACAAAAAATTTTAACAAAAATGAATAGCAAATTATGTAGGTACCTCGCGTTTGACATTTCATGAATTTGTTATTGATAACGCATACGTAACAACTTTATGTATTATCATGGTCCGATATAAACCACGGCTTTTTACGACTATCGAACAGACAATCCTCGAGACTATCGGACCGACGAACGGATTGTAGCAGTGTATAACATTGCAGATTCACAGTCTAAGAACTCTTAAGACAATCCCATTATTTTCCAAATTCAATTTTTTGTACTCATAAATTTGTATTCTAGATGTTCGTATTTGGAAAATTATTCACCTGGCACAAAAAATGTCCTGTACCTACATGAAGCAAATAAATTACCTTAAATTTGACTTAGTACAATTTTCTATCGCAATTTATAAACGTACAGAGAGGAGTAAGGGCTTACAGTGCACGGACGGACAAATAAATAATCGCTTATGTTCGGCAACTGCGTATAGAATAATAATTTCAAAATGTTTTACATTCATTTTTCAACAAAACATCCACGGGTAACTAGATCTTGTTGCATGAACATGATGGCTATGTATTAATGAATTTCTCAATCCGTAAAAATTCAATATGGCGTCCATAAGACATAAGAAAGTAGTAGCCTGTAGCTTCTACATTGGAAAATAATAAACTTTCGTGGAAAACATTTTTTCTCTACACCTACCGTTTTTTGAAGATGTTCTCCCAAAAGCGCGATTTTTGGCTTCAGCTAGGAAGCTATTCTGTCAATAATTTGGCACATTTTTTTATCTCGTAACCTCTGACTGTATTCGAAATCATAACCTCCGTTTTTATTCTGCTTAGGTTTTCAAGTACGTTTAATTTTTCTACCCAGGTCCAGTTCGCATAACATAGCTTCCGTGTCACCCTGTTCTCTTTGGAGTTCCGCTATGAAAGCACTGACAGTTTACGAGTTGCAGTTTATTACAAAACAAATTTAGATCAATGATGATTGCTGGTAAAAAGAATATGTTGGTAAATACCATAGTGGTAAAAATGGATTGGTTCTATTTTTCGCATCTATTTCGGTTTCTCGCGCGTGGTCGAGATCTTGATAAGAAAACTTCATATGACTCCACTAGCGAAAGTGTGATAAACTGAACCTACTTTTTTAATCTCTTTTTTACGTTGGACAACCACGAAATTGATTCATACACCTCTATATAAACCTGCAAAATATTCTTCAAATTTCTTTGCCTTCTGAGTTACGCACTGCTGTACATTTCACAAGGTAATTTATCTCAAAAATTATAACAAAAAAAATCAAATTAGCCTATTTTTCCAAATTTGCTATTAATTGTCATTTCGTAACGAATTACACAGTAAAAAAAGTCCTTAAAATAAAAACTGACCATATTCCTCTCCAGTCAAAACAAACCTCGAAACAAACGTACTGTTAAACTTTTTTACAATTAAGGATTACAAATGCAAATGTTAATAGCGTTAGAAAATCTAAAGGTCTAGGTTATTTTCCTATTATATTGTTAATTGGTACATGGGTTTTTGTGCAAAAAAGTTGAACAATCTGTGAGAAAGTTCAGGCACTGAAATGTGATTTTTGCAGTCAAAATAAGAAGACACAACACATGAAAAATTTCGGCAATACGTATTCAAAAAAAAGTTGTACAGAAGAAAGATGATTATTGAAAAACTTTTAATTTATGGTGAAAGTATGCTTGGGTGCTGTTAATCATTTTTTCTTTTCGTTTCTATATTTATAATGTGACTATTGCCAATTATTTGGGCACTTAATAGCTCGTAAGAGATAATAGATACCAAGTATCACAATATAAATAGTAAAAAAGTGAAAAATTGAACAATATTTACTAGTCAATATCATTCTCATATCTCAGTAAATATAATTAAGAGCAGACGCTCGTGTAGTGACGAGTGTTTACTTCAGAACGAGCTTCAGAATGTTTGTTTTTCATTGTAAATGAGTCTGTTCTGGTAGGATTTACCCTAGCATCAGCGATTCTTGATATGAAAAGAAAATGGTCACACAATTAAAAAAAACTACACGACAATATGCGAAAGCAACTACTTCGGCAACTACTTACAAAAATTGATTGTCCTTCTCACAAAACATTGATGTCTATTTATTAGTTGCTTAATTTCAAAGACGTCCATTTATATACCTACGTTATTCCCGTGAGAACTTTGTGCAATGTTACGATATACACTGACATTTCAGACAACAATGTAATAAACGAAATTCATCTTACCTTCTAATATGAAATTCCACAATGCTGGAGAAATTTATAAAAATGAACTTTTTCTTTCATTATTCATTGAAATTACGTGCGTGTAAAGAAAAAATAAAAATCACCTTCAACCGCAAGGAAGTATTCACATTCTGACATTTTTTTATTATTTGGGTATAGTATTTATTAGTTGACCTGATCTGTGTACATATCGGAATACTCGTTTGGTTGACCTTTTATATAATGAATATGGAAATATTGATATTCCATACTCTATTACTTTCTCATGATAACGAAAGTGCAACGTCTCACAAAACTCTTTAGAGAATGAGGTTTATGAAGTAGGTCAACTGGAGGCCAATACTACAACTTAAATTACACCCCTTTAATTAGACGGTTTAAATTGTAAGTTCTAAACGACGGCGAGTACAACGAAATGAAAAAGTAGCTGCACTTTTTTAGTGAACGGCATGTTGTGGGATATACGAAGTCTTATTCGTGTAATCACCTTGTTAATTATATAATTTATAAGTTACCTATCATTTTATGTTCTCGTGAATCGATATATGGGGTGGGATGTCACAGGCAGGTCACCATAGCTATGCTTGATCCGCACACATTAGCGCCTAATGCACAGAGATTACCTCCTAGCGAATAAGCCCCTCGCTCGATAGAAATAATGCATGTTCAGCTTGGGTTGGGATCCAATTCCACATTTAGATTTTACAAAATTTTGATTTCCACTTCGTTTAAAAAAAGGTACTTAATCGCTTTCATTAATTTAAAGGTAATCTCATTGTCCAGTAATAGGCTACGGCGAGGACTACGGTATCCTCGACGGTATCTTATCACAAAAAATAAAAATCATGATTTCATCAAATTTATCCAAGTTTATGGTCACGTGATTGCATCGTACATAGATTATTATGATGAGTATGATTTGACCATTAAATATTTTTATGTCAATTGTGTAAAAACGGTTTCAATAGAGACACACATTACCTGTATTTTTCGTGGTAAAGATCTCCATAGAAAAACAAAAATAAAGCTGTAATATAACAACTTGCTTATAGCACTGGGTAAAAAAGTGGTTTGTAAGGACTCGTACAACTGTACAAGTTTTCAATTCCCTTATGTTGATTATGCTATAAAACAGTCTCACTAGACGTGGGATAGTGAGTGAGATAATTACACTGACCACAAAATAAACAATAGGTATTTTTCGATGTGTCGTGCTTTAATAAATTCCCATTTAACCTTTTCTTAATATTTGTAGCAAACCTAACTGCACATCAGACTGCACGTAACATCCTTGAATGTGGCATGTTTTAAGATAGCATTTAATGTACGCATATCGTGAGTAGGGAAATTACACTGATCACAAATCAAATTTTTGAGAAGGTTGTATGTTAATAGATGATGCTATTAACTGTAGGGTAATTACACTGATAGCAGTGATAAAAAGTTATTCAAAGCCAAATGTGTCAATGAATCTTATTTTTTGTTGTATAACTCCACTGTTAACAATTAAAAACTTTTGAAATTTTATGCGTCAGACGGCGATTCTTTAAATTATCCTTATTGCTGGTTGTGTAATTGCACTAGTCACATTTAAAATGTTTGAAAGTACCATGATAAAATGTGACGTTTTAAGCTATCCTTGCTCTTTAAGGCGTAATTACACTGATTGCAAATGAAATTTTTGCAAGTGCATTTACTTTTACAGCAGCGTAAACTCGAGTATAACCTCAAATCGTACATGCGCAACGTTCAAGTGACTCGGGTTAGGACGAAAACCTTTTTTTCTTGTTTAACACATTGTTAGTTTATAACAAGGTCCTAGCGAGTTCATAATTTTGCGGTGTCTGTCCGTCCATTCGTTAGCACAATACTTCGAAAACGAATCGATTACGATGAAATTTTGCACGTGGATTCTTGATCAAATTTGTAGATCGGATTTCGTGAATTGATAATGTGGGTAAAAAAATAAGGAAAGCCCTTTTAATATGAACTGATCTGCATGAAATTCAATGTACATTTACTTCAATAGGAAATCTACAATCAACAACAATGTAATTTTGTACCAAACAATTTGTTTATTTAAGTTTGGTTTTTTTAAGAATCACCCTGAACAATGTTTTAGATTCAATTGAAATATACCCTCGAATATACCTATACGTTTTTATGCCAGAGCGCACCGCTTCTTTTTTGAAATAATACCTTCGTTTGTCTGTCCGTTCGTTCAAGAGGCTTGAGACATGGTTCCTCTTGATCCAAGAAAGAATTCTATTGAATTTAGTGTCAATAGGTCAAAACATCAAACTTCCAATACAGGAGCGAGTCTCTAACGTGGAATGCATTCAGTAACTCCAATCCGAGCTCCAATCATGTTTTTTTATTGCTTTTATTTATGCTCCAACACTCGAATTCGTCGAATTAGTATTTTAAACTGCGCCCTTTTTGATATAATATAATGTTATAAGAGGGTCCCAAATGCGAGCCCAAATGTTAACTATTTTTTTTAAACAGCAACCATACTTTTTTATTATACTAAATATTCTTCAAGAGTATAGGTACCAAGTTACACGTGCATGCCAAATGTCAAATTTTTTATTTAAATACCCTTAAATACACTGATAGATTTCTCGCGAGCTCGAGAGATTTCTCAACATTTAGATATTACCTAATAACCTAAATGTTCTAAGCGAGACTCTACGGACCTTCAGAAAGTTTTACAGGCGTGCTAAAGCTACTAAGGGCTGTGAAGACTATGGATTGGACTTGGAGAAAAAAACTCGGAAGAACATTTGGCGACTTAAATAATAAATCCTCTTAAAAACTCTTAAACCTGGCTTATAGTCATCTTAAAATTCTAATGTCTCAAAAAAGCTCCAAGACTCCCCTTGATGACCACTGACAGCTCATTAGGAGACTGTTAATACTCTCGAATGCCCCTAAAGATACTTAAGAAGAGTCTTAAACGTGAAGGCTAACCAACACGTATGTGTTTAAAATATATAAAATTCTCCTCAAATTCTTAGAGGACCTTGGAAACTTAAAAAAACTCTTAAATACCTTAGTGGTTCCTAAATAGTTTCCTTAGAGATTTTCAAAGACCCTCGGAGAGGGAGACTCGAGGTGAGATTTTTAAAATTGGAGCGAGGATTAAAGCTCTATAATATTTTAAGGTCCTGGTAGCTCTTGGAGACCATTCAGTATTGTATGCGACTTTTAACAGCTCCTAAAGATTCGTAATAAAAGCTGCTTATGGGTCTTAAAGGCTCAACGAGATTCAGCCTTCAAAAAGACAAAGATTCTTAAATGCTCTTCAAGACCAAAAAATCTAGCAAAAAACCCTGTTGGAGATCTTTCCTGCAGAGACTCTTATAAAGACCCTCAAAGATTACTGAATACCTATTATCGCCGCCACAAGAGAAGAGCCCTGCGTCATCAATGTACGAATGCATAAATCCAAGGTGTTGATACTTACATCTCAAAAATTTGCGCAACCCAAAAAAGGACAGAGAACGAAACAAAGACGTGCGCTTTTGAAAAGCTAAATGTAATGAAAAGAGATAACCTATAACGCTTGTCAAGGTTAACATGCATATTTGATACTGATTTGACCAACGTCGTAATACTCCTAATTATTGAATTGATACAGTAATTACACCAAAACGTCTAAAGTTTTCTTCGATTTTGTATAAATAAGCTGTTTTCGTTCCCCTACCTAATAACTAAATTTGACAAGTAAACAACTGAATTGGGATTTGCTGTTGCTCTTTTTAAACCTTTGCGAAACTACGCCATCTAGTACATTTTTCAACAACTTTAATATTGATTATTACGGAACTATTTTGACTTTGATTTTAAATCTTAAATCACACGCTTGTAGATGATGACGCAGGGCTCTTCTCTTGTGGCGGCGATAGTATGGGGCACAAACACATGCGAATGTCTTGTCCGTCCGTCCGTAGATACATCGATTTTAAGCCGAACGGCTTGATGTAAAATGCCGTTTTTTTGTAAATTTTCTCTAGACATTAATAGCAAGATTAATAGTTATGATGATGACCGACCTAGAGGTTTAATGTCAAGGTCAAAATTAAAGAAAAAGGACATATGTATATCTCGAGGTATATCTCTTGTGTAATTTCACAGAAAAACACGCAGTTTTTTAGTATACGATGTCCAAATAAAATCTGTGCTGCAGCGAAGGAGGTGGTAGAGAAAAGGCGTTTACCAGCCTTCACGTTATGTATTGGAATAAAAGATCGCAATGAAAGCAATGGTTTTCCATGAACTCTCACTCCTCTAAATCGAATCGACCATAATTCTCTCGATAATTCTTCATATCAGGATGTACCTAATTTAAAAAAACGCGTAGACAGTTTTTGTCAATGTCGATGAAATTTGTGTACTGTATACATGGGGGCGAGTATGGAAGTAGCTCGGGAAGTAGGTATGCATTAAAAGAAGTATTCCAAGCGAGATTCCAAGGTTATTTTGCGACATTTATCACACATTTCGATGACATTCTGAATACAAAGACACCTCAAGTGTCACCTTTTGACATTGTAATATTAAAATACTTAATTTTTAATCTAGCGTGCCTTGACAGTCAATTTTTAGTCGATAAGACTTCGAAAAATCGCATTGACTATCTTGTGTCTTTTGAAGCTCGTTTTAAAGCCTTTGCCTCGGCCTTTGTTTAACGCTCGGTTTAATGATGTTTACGGTTTTAAATAAAAAAATCTAGTGATTCTCGACAAATGACGTAAATTTTAAATGTCTTTTCTAGTGCCGAAGAATTGAAAATATGAAGTATGTGGTACCCTCGGTGGTGTCACACTATTGGTAAAAAATTCCTAGTTACGAATGTGGTAACAATCCACCCTTGTTCCATTTGAAAAAAAAATGACTTAAAGCCGTAAACATATTAAACAAACTATACTTTCGTATGCAAAAGTATAAAGTAGCGGAATATCAAGTGCGAGCACCTCGAGGGGAGAGAACGGAAGGTCGGTGGAGAGTACTCACACAAGGGCTATTTCGCAAGTCTTAACAAGACACATTTATTACTGATATGAAAACGATTATTTCAAGTACCACATCACACATGTCGGAGGAGAGTACTCACAAAATGATGATCAAAGAGATACCGCCTCACAAACCGAAAAGTGTCCATTCAACTTTAATTAACAATTTATTGTTATTGAAAGCATAATACATAGGGAACAAGGAAAAACTTCTTAAGTGGGCCCTATTTGCAGTATAAGGTAAATTTGAAAAGCGGTAAACGAGCACTAACACTTCATTGCGGTTTATTCGAAGGCTGAACTAGTCGAAAAAATCAATTCAATCAATACCCACAGCTCTACATTTACTAATTAAATCCAAATGATTAAGTAATCAACGAAATCTTGGAAAGTAAACCCTAAAATATTACGTACTTACGAAAGAACAAATTTTCTTATCTTAAGCCTGTATTAGACGGTAACTTTTTTTACAGCAGATTTGTTACAAAAAATTATTCACAAAAATCTGTTTACAATAAAAAGGAAGCAAATTGCCGACCTGTATTACATGAAATTATTTCTGTGAACAAAAATATTACGTGAGACGGCGCAGTAACGATTTTCAGGTAGTTGGTATGAATAAAAACACTACAAAATCATGTAGTTACTTTTGCTTCTCAAAGTTTGAAGTGTGAGATTGTACATAACCTATAGGTATTAATTGTTTTAAATTCAACAATTTATTATGAATTTGGCCAATGCCAAAAAAATAGGAGTGTTATCGGCTGCAGCTGGAGTAATATGCGTTTTACTAATGAAGCAGCTGAAACAAAAAACTAAAAAAAAAAGAAGAATATGGTCTGAAAAGTGGCTTTTAAAGCGGCAAGATGGAAGAGGTGTTCTACATATGTTAGAACAAGAATTGCGAACGGAGGATCCCGAATCTTATCGCCAATTTATTAGAATGTGTGGACAACATTTTGATGAACTTCTTGAATGTATACGAAGTGATATTGTGAAACAAACCACTAACATGAGAGAAAGTATTTCTGCTGAAGCAAGGTTTGAGATATAAAAAAGTTAATTCAAATTTAATTGAGTTTTACAGGTTAGCATTAACTCTAAGATTCCTTGCAACAGGAGAAACTTATCGATCTCTAATGTTTGCCACCCGAATACATGAAAGCACCATTAGCTTGATAATTCCTGATGTTTGTAATGCAATCTGTGAAAAATTAAAATCTGTATATTTACAGGTACATCATTACTATGTCCATATTTGTGTACTACTGATTTTGCTTTAGATGCCAACTACAGAATTGGAGTGGAGAGTTATTGCCTCCGAGTTTCAAAAACATTGGAATTTTCCATTATGTCTAGGTGCCATTGACGGAAAACATATAAATTTTAGGCCTCCACGAAGTTCAGGATCATACTACTTTAACTATAAAGGGGATCACAGTATTGTGCTTCTTGCAGTTGCAGATGCATCTTACAAATTTCTGTACGTTGATATTGGTGTCAATGGTAGAGTAAGCGATGGAGGAGTTTATAGAGAATCCTCCTTAAAATGGGCAATAGATCATAATACATTAAACTTTCCTCCCCATGAATGCTTACCTGGTCAAAATACACAATTGCCTTATACATTTGTAGCTGATGATGCATTCCCTCTATCAACGAGAATCATGAAACCGTATCACAGTCGTGGATTGACAAATGAGCGAAGAATATTTAATTACCGATTGTCACGGGCAAGACGAGTAATTGAAAATTCGTTTGGCATCTTGGCCAATAGGTTCAGGATTTTATTAAATACAATAAATTTGAATCCTGATAAAGTTGAACTAATTACCTTAACTTGTTGTATTTTACACAACTTTTTATTAGAAAAAAATCCGAGATATTTAGAACCATCTGAAAATACCGAGAATAATATAGGTAAATTGAAAAAGTTGACAGATATGCAAGGTGGCAATAGAGCTGCCAGTGAAGCTTTAGAAGCACGAAATTTATTTTCAAGATTTTTTGTTACGAATGGGGCAGTACCATGGCAGAACGATGTTTTGTAATGACAGTGGTTATTTTGAAATTAATATAAACCAACAATAGTATTGTTTCTTTCATTTAACACTTGTTTACATATTTACAAATCATTCGGCTTCTTCAATTTCGGCATTAAAAATCAGGGTCTCAATGTGATGCTGTAGTTTCAATTTCCTTTTTCTGCTTTGAATTGCACCGATCCGTGAACATATATATTTTGCGTATACTTCATCGGGATCTTCTGTGGAAGTCCCAAGTACCGATGACACTGCGGTAGTTCACTTATCTAATGCTTTCGAAGCTTTTTCGGTAACGTCGACATTATGATTTCTGTCGTCTTTTTTGTATTTTTTCCGAGCAGATCTACAAGTTGCAGTTTCTCCCACATATACATTATCATCGTTGGGAACTGGACTACCGCTTCGTATAAGGTGTAATTCACCTTGAGGTTGCAACTCATATTCGCCCTCTAACAGACTAGTTGGAGAATCAGTTAAATAGTTTTCGCTTTCTTCTGTAGCGTACGATGAAACAGACTTTCTTATATTTAAATGTTCGTTTAGAAATACCAGCTTTTCGTAATACCACAGCGATGGTATGTAGATCTGAAATGATACCTAATTTATATTTTCTGTACATAACTAACAGTTTTAACTCACGTCTTCTGACCCAGCCCCACTACGAGAGCTTGCAATGGATTTCCTTCGTTCACTGGCATATGTATTTCTAATACCATTCCATTTCTTCTGGATTTCATGTATGGAAGTATTTGGACGTATTTGATTCATTTTTTCGCAAATTTGTTGTAACGCAGCATTTCTTCGGTTTTTATTATGATAATCGCGATGTTGAACAAAGTATAAACACTCGTGCTGTTGGTATTGCTCAATCAGCAATGAAACCTGATCATTTGACCACGACATCGCGACATAAAAGAGTTCTTGGCGGTTGATACAATTTCAAAATGTGTTTTGTAAAATATTTACATATAGGTTATGAGCAAGGTCGATATCCACTGAAGTTAGTTCTTGAACAGCTGACTGTTTATTAAAGCAATACGCATGCTCACATCTGAAATATTACCAAAATTTGTATGGGAATAGAACAAGTTCTATTTTTCATCACATTTTGTATACATTTTGATATGAAAGCTATTAATTTCTGTTTTAGACGGTCATAATTCATTTGTTTATAAATTTGGTAACAAATATATTGTAAGAAATGTTACCGTCTAATACAGGCTTTAAGGCATATTTGCTGAAATTCCACAATTTGTTTATAATGCGATGGCCTTATTTAAGCCTTGACGCAATTACTCTGATGGAACTCTTTTTTTATTAAACTAAAAGGCAATCTTTAAATAGCTTTTCGTCTATTTAAATGGTAGGTGGTAGGTAATTGGCAAACTTTATTTAAGAATCGTCGATAACATCGGCGGCGTTGAATGTTTTATGGGTGTTCGTAATTGCCGGGTAGTTTCAGGGGTATTTTGACATAAAATAAATGTTCGTGATTAGAAATCAATAAATAAGGCACTATTTAAAGCTAATACCGATTCAAGACCTACTTTAATGCAACGACGTATTTCAGAAGTACATCAGGACTATTAATTAGCAATTCGATTCACATTAAAACAAAACAGAAAGCAAATTCGAATGTGGTAAATTAAATTTTATTTTCCATTATGATCATGTAGGTAGGTATATGTAACAATGGGAGTTTGTACAACCTTGAACACCAACATTTGTGCCGATATTACCCATGGAATATTTGATAACAATTGTTTCCCGCTAGGATAATTCGAACAATGTATTAACTGCAAGGCCAGCCAGCTAAATTTTTATATCTGAAATCCATGTAGGTATACAATAATAATGCGATCGCAATCGAAAGATGGTTTCTCCCATTTCCAAGAAAATGTTAATTATGTGTGTAAAGTGTAAATAGTAAATGCACGTGACTCACCGGGTCTAATTCAGAATCCCATAACTCTTTCAAATCATCGGCTGAATCGATGTCGTAAAAATCCTTATCAACAGCGAAGGTTTCCATGATCAAAGAAAAGCTACCGGTGTTAATGGCTTTTAAATTTTCACTCACAAAATTGTCTGTAGATGAACTTAAAACTCGATACACTTACTTAGAATCGGATGTTAAAAAAATTGCAATGCATTTGTGAACTCTTCATTCAAGAAAAACACAATATGTTACCGGTAACACACGTGATGTGGAGGAATAGGTATCTACTAACACCGAATCCAAAATTCATGCACATAAAAACACCAGAAATAAAGTATTGTAACACTTCTACACTAATAACATTTGGCAGAGCGCGAGCAAATAACAATTCAAATGAGAAATAAAATAGCGTTGTATACCGGCACTTATAATAGAGCAACCTGTTGCATCAAGCACGCGTTTACGGTAAATGCAAAGGAAACCGGATTCCTCGCTTCAACTGACTGGAATGTGAATGTACTGCCCGTTGCGCATGCGGCATTGTACCTATCAACTAGAACTTGTGAAAAACCAAGTAAAAACCTGTCTTTTCAAGAAACTACTCGCAGTAAAATGGGAAACAAATTCATTTCTTAACAACATAATAAGATTCAATTTAATTCTTACACCTACCGACTACCGTCTCGGTTTCTTAGGTTGGGTCGCCATTGGGTGTGCATTTTCTGTGCAATGCAAAATGCCAAAGTTCGTAAATTATAAAAAAACTTTCTTTTTATGCAAAATGTTAATGGACAGGATATTCAGTTTATTCCGTGTGTAGGTAGATACTTACATGAGAATTTTTTTCGCACAAACTGCCGGTCCTCGGCCGAAATATCAATTTACTTCCTAAATGGCTTTACCTAACTCGGGATTTAATATTTAACTGTTGTTTGCATTAAACATTTCCTTCCATTTATCTAAGAGGACACACCCCGCAACTCACAGTTGCCTATACCAGAATGAATAGGGGCGGCTATACCCATTTTTCAAGCGGAAAACGACGTTTTTTAACATTTTAAAAAATTTACGTCAGATGCAGAGAGACTATAAGTCTAAACGTAACAGTTTTGGGATTATTCTAGATTTTTCAAAGACCTAGCTGTTCACAAAGTAAACTGCTTTTTGTAATTCAAGCCAGACCGGCCCATTATTTATTATTATATTATTATGTATGTACACTATACACTACTCCCTAAATGCATAATCTGATATGCAACGTTTCAACAAATATATGTATACAGTTACCCCTAAGTTTTAAAAGAAAATTCATCCCAAATTTCAATGTGAATAACTGGGGGAAGGAAAATTGTTTAATACAACCCCCCTCCTCCCCGATGCCAGGAGTAGTTTCCGTTCCCCTATAAGTTTTACGAGAAAAGAAAATGCAAACATACAGGGAATTTTTCTTAAATGTATACATATGATATGGGCTATGTACGAGTATACTTAAAAACAACGATCAAACTCCTGGCGTGATACTATAGCGCATTCGCACCTCCAAATGCAGTATGGGGTCTCATGTACTAAATGCCTCTCTTACTGATTTGTGTAATTCTTCGATAACGCTATCCTTTGTCCTTAGCGCAATGATCCCAACTGGCATATGATTATTTTTGTGTTATTTAATGCAGGTAGTAATTTTTGCATTTCTTTATATCGTATTTCTGTTTTGTATGCAGCATTTCATATTTTTGGTGTATATTAATCGTTGTTTTTGAAATTTACATGATTTAACCTTAATGCAGAATCACATATTTGATACCGTTATTCTTTTGTTTGCCATCGTTTACGTTTTTGGTGTAATGCTTGCTTAATTTATGTTTATCTTTTTTAATTACTTGATCATGGTCTTGTCTCCGAAGTTACATTCATATACATTTTGATCATTCTATTGTAATATGTGGAAATTACCGAGTTGTGTGTGTGTGTGTACTGACTTCTTGTTTGTAACTAATAACTCCGTGAATGAAGCAGTCAGGGGGTGGCAAAAAACTGTAATCAAATTGAGCTACGACACCTAATTCCGTGATTGCCTTCAACATTCAACTGTAGGCTCGAAACCCCGAACGCGGGGCGAGTTATCTATTTGGCGGGAGCGAGATTATGCTAGTCAAAACTTTTCAGTTTAGAATCTATGTGCGATAAATGAGTTACGATTCGCTAATTTCCACATATTTTTGCGGATAGTTGAATTTGCCTACAAGGCCATGCGATTTTTGATCTTGTTTCTAACAAAAGACTTTATTGCACCAAAGATGGGTCACATCGTGTACCCTTCATCGTTTCTCAGAATTTAGGTACCTGCTTACCTGCCCTATTGTTCCCAAAATTTGTTTTTAATTTTGGGTGTGAGAGGTTCCACCCTGTATATACAACTTACGACGATACATACATTTTTGACAGTTGGCAACCATGCAATTTCTAGGTGGGAAAAAAAAAGCTGCTTGCGCCAGCTAGTAAGCACGTACGGGAGTTCCGTTTGGCATCTTGTCTAGAATAGCGGTAGTGAACGCGTCGCTCCATAAATGTTTGTTGTTATTTTGTGTTATTTAATGCAGGTAGTGATTTTTGCATTTCTTTTATCGTATTTGTGTTTTGTTTGCCGCATTTTATATTTTTGTGTGTTTGAATATTTGTTTTTGAAATTTACTTGGTTTAACCGCAATGCAATCATATGTGTGATACCGTTATGCTATTGTTTGTAATTGTTTACGTTTTTGGTGTAATGTTTGCTTAATTTATGTTTATTGATGTTGATTACTTGGTCTTGTCCCTGACGTTACATTCATATAAGTTTTGATCATTTTATTTTAATATGTGGAAATTACCGATTCGTTTAATGTATGTACTGACTTGTTGTATGTTACTAACAATTTTCTCCGTGAATGAAGCAGTCTCGGGAAGGTGGAAAAAGAAACTGTAGTCTATAATTATGTGTTAGGGCACCTAATTCCGTGCACTGTCTTCGACATCCAACTGTAGGTTCGAAACCCCGAAACCAGGGGCGGACTACCCATCTTGCAGGAGCGAGATTACGCTAATCAAAGCTCTTCAGTTTAGAATCTATGTGCGTTAAATGAGTGGCGATTCAATAATTTCCACATATTTTGTTTTTAGTCAAATTTGCCTACAAGGCCATGTAATTTTCCATCTTGCTCTCAACAAAAGGACTTTATTGCACCAAAGATGAGTCACATCCTGTACTTTTAACCCTTTCTCAGAATCTTGGTACCTGCTTCTACCTGACCCATTGTCCCCAAAAACTTGCTTTAACCTTGAGTGTAACCAACATTGTGTATATGCATTTACTATCTTTGTTAACTACTGCTTAAAACTTTTACAAAATATTTTGTTAATTAACTTTTGGACTATTTTAATCAAACTGCAAGGTTTTTCTTATGTCGTACTCTTTTTATCCTTGGCAGTGACTTTTGCGAGAGTACGACACCTTTTGGCTTTGTTTGTTTTGTTTATATTAATGTACATCAACTAAATTTCCGGGTTTTCACAATCATAATAATTACGATCATTATTAAACAAACTTCTCACAATTTCAGTGTTTTATTTAAAGTTCCTTCCCTACTGTGCTTCAGGTCAAAGCGTTGTCTACAACTAACGTAAGGGGGCCCTGCCTTAGATGTTTTATCACGTGCCACTTTTCAAATTTAAGCGGGTACTTGTTTATAGCGTTTTCGATTGGCAAAACTCGTGCTGCACGAGTGCAATTTTTACGTTCCATTGGTAATTTTAGGGTAATTTTCTGTGTTCCATTGGCAAATGTGATGCAACAATTACGCACTAAATGCAAATTTTGACGCACGAGGTCGGAGAGCTCGTGGAGCAAATTTTCAAAATAAAAGTGCGCCAATTTGAATTTGTTTCTTGCGTTGGAGTTTTTTGTTGTCATCTAGCGATAGCGAAGATGATGAACTAGCCATATAACTTCTACTTTACAAAAAGTTGCATTTACTCTTTAAAGTGAACGCCAAAAATTGGTTCTTTACAGGAATTTCAAATTTATATTCCTCATTGTTTATCATAAATAATACCCTGTTGCAAATGTTTCATAGAAAACAATCCGTTCCAATAAAAATTCTATTGTGTCTTATTGGTTTATATTGGCAGAATTGGAAACGGTCTGGAGAACGATCTTAGTTTTGTTGGCTACTATAGCGTAAATCCAATAGCATTGGCCGTTATTGTAAATGGGTGATTCGAATTGTAAAAAAAAACTATTGTGGTTACACAATAGAAACGTTTGAATTTCTATTGGGACTTTCCAACAAGATGCACAATCGTTTTTGTATCTGTTGGCTTCTAACGTGTTTTTCCAATATTATTGTATTTGAGAGGGAATAAACAAGTTTTCCATTGTGAAAATTAATTGTTGGGAATTCCCAATGTAAATGTTACGATTTATATTGTGAATTTTCAATAGAAACAAGCACCGTTTTGGTATTAGTTGTCTCCTAATGGTGTGTTATTGCTTCTATTACCTTACCTGTTGGATTTGAGTGGTTATGATTTGATGGAGAAATAGCAGCGTTTTTTGTAGTTTTCAATTGGGGAATTTGTGTAGGTATCTACCGCGCATTCGCATTTCGCATACGCAAGACGAGACGTAACCATAACCACGAATTCTTTGCGTGTATTTTTATTTCCAAGTTTCTATTTTAACGATTTCGGTTTACGAAGACAAATACCTAAACTGTAGGTAAGTGATATAATTTTTGTGTTATTTTTAATTACAATGGTCGTATTTGTTGTGTTGATTATGTACAACCTATACCTACAACTTTATAGGTTAGGTATGGCATTTCTTATTATTCCTATTATTTATTTATGAAACAATAATGTATATAATGCCAGTAGGTCATTTTATGTGGCAAAAGATTTTCGAGTAAATACAAGTCTAGTATTTTCTAGGGGGAATGTGACAAACAATTAATAAAACAATATCGATATTGTATCTTGAGCATTCCTCCGATTCCTGCTTAAGAGTTATACGACCCCATTAATGAAACATAATTGTACAGAATAGGGCTCATAGTACTATTTTTTCTGTTTCTGTTTTTCAGTGACGCTTCGAGTTTAAACAATATTAGAAGATGTATGCATATGTCATCTTCGAAGAAGACAATGTGCCACTTGTCGTGTCTATTAATGACATAAAATTTAAAAATTCAACTTACGAAAACTATAATTCGGCAAAAACGTACAAAGTAAAATATACCGATGGTCATTTTTATAAGGCTTTTATCATCGCAGTAGCGGGTAAGTTCCATAAAAGCTTGATTGGTTTTGTTGTTAGTATGAAGGTATTTGTTTAGAAACAATGGAAGAGGTCAAAATGAAAGCCGAGGAGAAGCGTATTCGTTTGCCTGCTGCCAAACTGAGGGAGTTAAATGTTGCAAACGATGAGATTAGTTCATCGGACAATGAAAATATTCCTCTTAATACAGTGCGAGCAATAGTATTATTACACAATATAGAAAATAAATATTGAACATTACAAGAAAGCATCAAACAGTCTCTGGAAATATGAACGTAGTCTCAAATTACTAATGTTGTTACACCATGCTTTACTACATTCACATTGCCAAAGAGTCGTTTATGTTTTTTTTTAAATTATATAATATACGATATAATACAATGCGATCAAATATGAGTTGCAGTCGCGTCGCCTTTGGAATTTTTGTTTACATGGGAAATCATACTTAACTTGAACTACCAAAGGCGACTTCAATGTCATTCCTTTTTTGATCACCTGTTACTTTATTCAGATGGAACGAAATTCCACAAAAAAACAAAAGAAGAGTCAGGAGAGAGCATACCAATTAGAAAATTATCACAAAATAATGAAGTCTGTGTCAAATCAAGAAATGCCCATGGATCTGCCAAATACTATGGAAAGTAAAAATTGGAAAGAAAAATATGAAGAATTAAAAAAAGAAAACAAAGCATTAACGGAAGAAGTCCAAAAGTTAAAGGAGCTAAATATTAACTTACAAGAAGAGGTGATAGCAAAATTTAAAAGTATAGGTAAGAATGTGAAACATCTTCACCAAGATAAAGTAATCTGTCATTATATAGACTTCATGCAAAATCCGATTCCACCAATGGTAACTATGGACAGCCAAGAAACTTCCAAACCGATCCCCGATGATGTTCCAGTGGCCGGACTATATGATGGCCAAGTAAAAGTGTTTCTCATATACTTATGACAATTTTATAAAAACTAATTGTTAAAGATTCACATTGGACGAGGAGAATGGTTACCTGTAGCCATTTTTAATATGTGTATGGCAAAAAAAAAAGATTCTATCTTTATCAAAGAGATTGCGTGTTCCTTATTTTCGCCAGACGTATTATCTAAATCATCAGTGACTGGTCAACCTGGTAATAAGACCTCAAATCCTGCCAAGCCTGCATTAGACCCCACCAAACTTCTTGCAATTGAAGGTAATTGGTTAATATGTAGATTAATCATTTGAATACATGTTTAGGAATGTCACTCCGTAGATATACTCCAATTCAGAATGTTTCAAAGAGGCGATACCCCTGATCTAAAAATTATCAGAAACTGTGTCCATAAACACGTTCGTGATAAAATTCAGGACCTCATTAGACCACCAAGGGCGTCAAAATCCAAAAAATTAAATAGTCAGAGCAACCCTCAGCATAGATTGTCACCTGAGGAACCTCAAGTAGTAGAAGAGCATGTGCAGGATGCAAATATGGGTATGTTAAATATGATTTTTTTATCTTTAGTACTAATACACCTTTTTATCATTTCTAGAAATTGTTGTGCCTAATACCTTTATCACTGAAAATGCTGTAGTCCTAGTAGATGAGTTAGGAGTTGAAATTGGCCATATATAGTAACGATCAAATTTATTGAATTTCTACTACATTTGGGAATTCACAAATAACTTTTGTTTTACCAGTATCAATAAAAATACATTTAGATTCGTAGTCAGACATAGATATTAGTAGTAATTCATAGGTACTCTCTTTAACATAAAACATATGATTTAGTGTAACTTGCCCACAAATGTATGGTTGTGTGTGTAATTTTTTAACTAGCATAAATGCTTTTTCCTTGTAAAGGATAAATTCTAAAATCTCAACAAAATCTTGGCATTTTGTTTTTATAACAGCGTTACATTTTTTCGATACATTCATGTAATCATTGCTATGAAGCATAGTGTTATTATACACACATCTCTTGTAAATAAAACCATTTTCAGGTACATCAGTTTTCAGGCTATGAAGATCTTCGAAATTGTTAGTTCTTAAAAATTTTAATTTCGTTATCATTTCACTGGCATTTATAAGAGACGCTTTTCCTAACAAAATGCTTTCACCTGCAACAGTCTTTCTTTTGTAATGCCTTTTGTGGCCCACAATTAGATTATTACAGAATATAACAGAATTTTCATTAATAACGTTATTACTTTGAATACGAGGCACAAATGTATTAAAATTATATAATTTCTTAGCAATTTGCTTTCCAATTCCTTTAGGTCCTTTGATTTGCTTTTTAATATGAAAAATTCCTGACTCAAAAGGGAAAGTGCTGTTACACCAAAGTGGGCCTGTTTTTTTTTACACAAACAGGTAAGTGCAACATTGTATGCATGTTAAAAGTCATTGCTTCGGGACCGTAATATTCGTTCGCTTGTTTTACAAATAAGAATAGGAGCTCTTGTGCTATATCTATTTCTGAAGGCAGTATCTTGGTTTTTAATAGAATGAAAACTGCCTGTACTAATAAGGAGAAGTGTTCAAGGTATTTCTGTTTTAAAATGTTGTTTAAACATGGCAGTGAATAATAAAGAAGCCAGTTCTTCCATTCGGAAGCTTTCCACTTACAGCGTTCTGCTATTATAGATCTGGGCGCCCTATGTATCTCATTTGGCGGCCTTATGTTGCACAGATGTTTGTTGATTGCTTGAATATCGTTAGGTCTACCAATATAATATGTGTGTTTGTTTGAGTTGCTAAATGAAATCCAGAGATCCCACAGTTGTTTCACTACACCTGAAAGGAAAAAAGATAATAGATATTTAATTTTCTGCAGTTCTTCAATTTACCTAATAAAACGCCATGCATATAATCTAGCGGAAATGACCACACAATGTCAAAGTACGGTGTTAATAAGATAGATGCTGGCCCCTTTACTCCATTAATATTAGTAACTTCATAGTTCTGAGCGTGTAACTCTCTCAAGTCTCTCATATGCAGATCGTGTGTTCTTAAAGTAGATGGAGTTTCTTCATGCACATACTTTACACGCTTGATTACACTTGTACCTGAATGGTAGCACCAACTACATCCATAATACCCATTAAATTTCAAACGATTTTGAATTACAGGTCTTGCTACTGAATCCACTGAGCAAAAGAGTGGTAGTAATTTATAAGTCTTTTCTTCTTCGTCAAACCGAACTTTTACACCAATTTCGTAAAGTTTCTTTGCCGTTACATTAAACTCATCTATAATCAAGTTCATTAAATGTACATCTGGTTCACATTTGCCAACCCAAACACCTATAAACACCAACTTATGAAACCGATCTTTTGAACAAATCTCATTAATGAAAAGTTGAACAGGCCACATTGACTTTTTGGAGGACGTAAAAATAGCAGCCCCATCTGTACTAAAGTTGTATGTCAAATCAAACTTTACTTTATTTTTTAAGTTTTTATAAACTTCACCATCATAATAGTCACATATTAAATTATTTTCTGAAGGTTTTGGATCTAATAAGACAGATTCTTTTAACAAATATTCAATCCTGGGTGTCGGATCTATCATTATGTAAACATTTTCACTATTTATGGTTAAATGATGTTCTTCCCGGCAATTTTCATTAGGACAAATGGATATATGATTTTTAAATTTTTTTTTTGTAACACTTTCCTCCAATTTTGTTTTACATTTTGTACAATAAAATGTATATTGAACAGCGCTGTCATCAGGATCGAACATTTTAGACATATAATACTTAGAGGTGTCAAATAAGTCATCATCAAGACTATTTGAACATATCTTAAGCATTTCAAATATATCTTGTTGTGCTTCATTTGTAAATCCGTGTTGTAAACTTAAGGCATATACCATACACATGACATCTTTTTGGGTAAGTTTTGCTTCTTTAAAAATATATTCTTCATTATTATTCCATAACTGTTCAAATGAATCTTCATTTGGAATATTCGTGTGGACATCGACATCTGAATTTTTCTCACTTGGGATTATATGATCATCTATAGTATTTTTTAGGTCATGTGGTTGGTTTATTTCCAAATTATCGTCATTTGCTTCATTTATATCATCACTCTGAGAGTTTTCTAAATTTTGAGCTGAGATACTTGCGGTGTCTACGCTTACCGATATGCCTAGAATAATAACTTTGTTGTGTAATGTTACTTATCGCATGTTATGTACAGCAAGATTCACAAGAAGTGGGCGTAGGTGATAAAAATAATATTTACTAACTTATACCTAGTAAACTTTGGCCCAATATACTCAATAGATACTGAGATATTGAAATTATTAGAATGTTATCTGAAACGGAAAGTTCTGTTTGTTGCAGAAATTTGCGAACAATGCTGTACAATTGACAATATTCACAAATTTAATGTGGAGTTTGAACACTTACTATCGGCTATTAATACTAAAGAGCAATAGAGCATATTATAATACCATTAGTCAACACATTTTTTGAATAGAAGTCTAAAGAAAAGCTAATATTTACTATGTATACCATGTTGCAAAGTTGAGAGTGAGAAAGTAATAAGTCTTCAAGGGCTAATGATCAATATTTAGGTACAATCAATATTTATCATCTTACCAACTTGTTTCCAATGTCGTATTGTTCTTTCACTAACTAAGGGATTCACATTTGGTACAAGGTACTGCTTATTAACTCTTTTGCGTTTGCGAAATTCTGACATTTTCTGAAGTTCTCCTAGCCGCAAAAGGAACTTTAAAACAATGAATCACATTTCTATTTATAGAATATTTTCCCTAAACTTTCTATAGGTTTTTATAGAATATGGTTGGGAAGTGGTTGAATTCTATAGGATATAAATAAGTTTCTATTGTGTATTTATCCGTAACGAATGAATCCTATTGGTATCCAGTGGACTTTCCTAATCAAATCTTAATAAGTTTCTATTGGGACAAATTTCATTGGAAATGGTTGGGAAATGAATAATTTGTATGGGAATGCTGATTGGAGCGTATTATATTGTAATGTGTAATGATTGGGTCCTATTGGCACATAACGGAATTCCCAAGTCATATTTTTATAAGTTTTGATGGGGTAATTCTCAATGGCAATATACACATATTGGTGCCAATAGGACCCAATAAAAAAATTTATTGGTTCCTATAAGGCATTTACAACAGGGTAGTGAAATCGTTTCAGTCATTTTTTAGAATACAGATTTGTCGATTACCTAAATCATTGTATAAATACAAATCTAAAATGAGGTTATGGACAAATGACAGCAAATATTTACGAATATTTATGTTCCATTGGGAACAATTTTCACATGGATTTCTTCAGTTTCTCGTGCAACACTCGTGCAGTACGAGTTTTGCCAATCGAAAACGCTATTAGTTTTAGAGGGAATAGTCATTCGGGTGGCCATTTTTAAACGTTGCCGGGTTGATTTTATTTCCGTGTTCTTGTAGTGTGAAGTTAGCGTAGAACCTGGGGGTTAAGTACACTACAGGTGTTGTAACCAACTTGGTGTATAGCATTTACTATCTTTGAACCACTACTTAAACTTGATAATTAAAAACAAATTATTTTGTTAACGAACTTTTGGATTGTATTAATCAAACTGCGAGGTTTTCTCCGCCGTACTCTTTTTACCCTTGGCGGTTACTTTTGGCTTTACCTACATTAATGTACATCAACTACAGTTCCGGGCTTTCACAATATTAATAGTAACGACCATTATTAAACAAACTTTTCACAAGTTCAGTGTCTTATTTTACGTTCCTTTCCTAGTGTACTTCAGGTCATAGCGTTGCTTACGAACGTAAAACAGGGCCGCCGGACTCCACGACCGGTTCTGGGGCGAAGCCATAATAACTGCTGTCTTCAAAATCATCTCCCTTCTCGTACGATCCCGTGACGCTAATGAACGCTGGCATGGAGTAAAACCTAATCTAAAACACGTTCATCCCTTCGGTGTTGACGTTTACTACTAACTACCGTAAGAAAAGCGCAGTAAGCTGAACAAAAACAAGGAAATGTATGGATTATAGTGAGGTGTCGAAGGCGTACTTTCGTCTGATTGAGGTATCAACAGAAACAATTACGATTAACCGTGATGTAAAATTCTTGAACAGCTTCAGTTCTATGCGGCCTCCAGAAAGTGTGACTCCATCAAGCCCGATTTCGAGGGTGGCTCCACCTGAGTGTGTGCCTGCTCGATACGCTTATGCGGGCAGAGACTGGAATTCGGGAGGACCCGACGACGCTGAAGGAGAGGCTGTCTGGACCCAATTACGACAAGTGAAGGAGTAGGATGAAGTGTTCTCACCCATTGTTCGGCAAACAACTTTCCGAGCGTCGATGTCAGTCGCGGTGAAGCGAGGAATGGTCGTAAGGCAGTACGACATAAAAACAGCGTTTCTAAACAGTGACCTTGAGGAAGAGATATTCATGCGACAGCCGCTAGGGTTCGTTGTCAAAAGAGCCGAAGGCAAGGTCTGTTGATTGAATCGGATCCTGTCGGAGGCATCGCAAGAGGCAATTTGACTTCAACGACTTGTACGCGATCTCGACAAGGACGTTCAAACTGTACGTACAGCTTAACGATGACAATCAGTCTTGTCTGAAAATGGTGCTATACGTTATTTTTTATACTCCGGTAATTAACGGCACCAATTTAAATGAATGTGTAAATTTTCTTGGTTAATTTGTAGCGAAGTACCCGTTTTCGTACATGGAATTATACCTGAAGTTTTAATGAACACACGGTATACATTGATGGAATCTACCAGCATTATTGAACACTCGGTACTTTTGAGTAAAGCTGTGAGATTTGGCACACAAACTTTTCAACCCATTCTCTTAATGTTGCGACGTGACGCGACCCTCGTATATCTGCCACAGGAACCTCAGTCGGAGGGGGGTTGGTTGCCGACCATTTTTTTCCACTTGTCTAAGCCATTGAGGAAAGAATTTTTCATCTGCGGTAGAAATGGGAAATTCCTTAGGTCAGTCACGAGCATTCTGTTTGCTACTCCGAATTAGGTTTTCCTCACAGGTCCGTAGTTTTCCTAATTCGTAAGGTAAATACCGCAGCACTATAGAACAGTGGCATTACCTACTAAATAACAGGTTCTAATGACAGTATGGTTGGAAAACTCGTCATCCAAAAGAACCAAATATAAAAAATACAAAATTAAAGTTGATACAAAGAGCCATTTTTAGCGCATTTATTTGTAAAAAGGAAGCTTTTAATCTCAGTTTGGTCTTCCGGCTGGCGGGTAGCAAATGAGGGCCAGGCTCGTAGCCAGGATATGGTAGCAGACAACTTTCTGGATGTGGCTTAAGAAAAAATTACATTTTAATAGGTTTGTATGAGGAGGATAAGTGTCTATTTAACAGTAAGGGTAGATAAAGTGAAACAAATCATTGAGCACTCCAATGATATTTGACATTCTTACTAAAAATGAAACGCGAGCACGAAGTAAAATGAAGTTCAGAACAGAACAATATTCTTTCCGTGGAAACAACGGGAGTACCTAAGCTTGCTATCTTAGACGTATAAATTAGACCTACAAAATTTTCAAAAGTGTTATAATGGTTTCTATGGCTTCTGCCATAATAGTTATTTTATATGTATTAAGGGCATAAAAGTGATGTTTATATTCTCGAGGGCGACGAGTTAAAAAGCTCGAGGGTAGACAGACCATTAATTAAGTAGGTATAATAAAGGGGCTCGCTCACTTAGGCGAAGCGCCGTGAAGGGAAGCGTTGCGCTTTTTTCGCCTTTGAAGTTTACATATAATTTAATGGTAACCCGTTCACTTGGGCGGGCCGAATCGAAGAAGCGAGTCGTTTGACGCGCGGATGGTCTAAAGAGCAACTAGGACTCGTTACTCTCCACGCTTCGCATAAATGCGCGGGTGACAACCGAAGAGAATATTCAAAATTTTACCGATCCATGTCCGAACTCAAAAAACTCACGCCTAATAAGACGAGGAGTGTACGTGTACCGTGTACCTACAGAGGGGCTGTGTAACTAACAACTTTAGGGATGGGGCTACATAATGTGTGGTCGGTGATATCTGGGCGCCATCCCCAAGCGTGGTTTACTAATCGATTGTTTTCAAACGGGTGTCGCTGGAAAGATCTTGTAAACGCGCATAACTCCTGCGTGACGGAATTTTGTTTTATTCATACGGGCCAAATTAACCACCTTTTGAAAATCGCGCGTCTTCGAGGGGTAGTCAATTTTGGGGGCTGAAAAGTTAACTTCCGCCGCGAATTGTTCCACGAAGTTTAAAGTTTCTTAAAGTTCCAATCGAGGTCTCTCTTTCTCGTGTCACCAGCAGAAGGTCGAGCTATGAGAAGAGCCCAACAATTTAGTACCATTTTGTGGAGGGACAAAATGCAGGACAAATCAAAACTAAAGGAGACCAACTGGTGAATGGAATAAGCACAGTACATAGAAAGTCGCATCGTGCTTAAAGAACAGAAGAATCTTTCTTTGACGTCCCTATGGAGTACTGGGTGACCCATTGTATAACAAAAAATGTAAATATCTTTCCCGGAATTGATATACCAAGGTGAATTTGTATAGCGTTGCTAGGGATGCTCTAAAAAACTTAAAAGTGAACAAGAAATTAGCTATTCTCAGAATGTGTTGATTAGATCGAATTGAATATCGAGTTCTACAAATATTTTGATCTATGACCAGCACAAAAAGTCTAGTAAACAGTAATGCAGTTGAAACACCATATATTAAGAGATACGAATATCTGGGGAAAAACTTGCAGTTGCATGTGCATCACTCGAAACACCTTTTGTTTTTCCAAAAATATTCTCGGTCTGCTAGATATTTTTATTTATAAAAGGTGTTCGAGTAGTTCTCCGTGTTCCATAGCTATTTAAAAAATGTTGCGTTGCGGCGCGGCGTCTTTGTATAATTGGTTGAAATACAAATACCCATACGATCATTCAGTGATCTGCGGAGTGCAGGCCACTTGCAGCCGCATGCCGAAAGAATTGAAACTTCAAATTTTCTGCACTGCACTGGGGCCAGCAAGCACCAATAGAAACGCAACATATGTGACATGGCGATCTAATCGTTGCTATAACATGAACCCGCCAAAGACGCTTTCTATTCTTATTACATCCATTTACTTTCAACAAAAGCAAAGCAGCTGTGGTTGCCAACACACACACACACTAAGCCTTAGTGACTAAGGCAACGACACTGCACTATTATCTATCTCAATGACGTTTTAGGCACATAAATCTGCAAAAAGTGCCATGAAAAACTGTAAATGTAGTACAAATGTATATATTTTTTGTATAGGTACAAAACTTATCAATTACATACCTATCTACGAGTACAGTTATAATGCTAGTATGATAGTAACTTAAAGAAAAGTTTATAAAATAAATATCTCTATTTAGTTGTATAAGATGTAAATGATTTGATTTAATATAGGAATGTTAATGTAAATGAATATGACATGATTAGGTTTAAAAGATAGCTAGGTACGAATTGACAATTAATAAATAGCTCTAAAATTGACATTAAAATAATTAACAGTTAATATACAATTTAAATAATAATAATGTAAAGCGATCTTAAACATTGATAAAATTAAAACTATCAATTATGACAAATGAACCCAGAGCAACAATTATGTCAGATCCAATAAGCCTTAGATTATTTATACAAGGACCTCCCACGGTAGATGAACTACAATTAAGCTTAACAAAATAATAAAACAACAATTAATAATTGACAATTATAACTTTGGTACTTTTGACTATCCCTTTAGCAAAACCCTCATTATAATAATAATGTGCCCAAAGTTCAATTTGATAGCACTCAAATACCACATTATTACAATAAAAGCTGTATCAGATGATTACATTGTTACTTTTGCAAATGAGCAATTTCATGGAAATTGAGGTGGCTTTGGGATTATATTGTTTCAGTTACAAAAAGCGTTAGGTATAATAACCAAAACAAATAAAAGTAAGCAAATGAACGCTTTTACAGTTTAATTGTGCGAATCACCTATTTCAAGAGCAAGAGCCCACTATAAAAACTTAAAAAATGTAGATGATGAAATATTTAAATGCAAATATTTTGTATATGTATAAAATCATAAATACTGCTACCATTTTTGTACATACATATGCCAATACTGCTATCTGCTTAAGTTAGTGAGCGAATACCATTCAGTCATTTCCTTACAGAGGTCAAACTCGTTTAAATTTAATTCCACACCTCCCAGGAATTCGTTCTCTTGTAGCGGATCATGATTCCAAACTGTGGCTTTCAACACCCTTTGCTTAATAATATCGAGGGCCATTCTGTACTCCAACTAAATGGAACACAAATGATTAATGAATCGAATGAGATTATTCGATTATTATTACTGTAAAGCAGACTCACCATTTCCATAAAGCTTGGATGACAGTTCCGCTTCACAACCTTTGTTTTGCGTTTGGTCGTCTTCGTTGGATCAGGTTGCAAGTAGACCTTAACATACGTTGACGGTTCTTGAGCGTTACCTACGAGGGGAAGCCCTCTAGCATGATGAACCATGACAGTAAAAATTCCTCGACTGAAATGAGTGGTCAATTTTAATTGCCCCTTCAATTTTCCAATGTCGTTTCGTTCATCAAACCTCCGATCTAGACAAAGTGTCAAATAATTATACAATTTACTGTGAACAGAATGATAGTTCACCTTTAGCTTTTCTCGAAAATTGGTCGGGTATCTGTTGGTCTCTTAGAAGAGGATGAAAGAAGGTATATACAAGATCAGAATGAGCAATTTCGTCTGCCGTTTGGAAAAGCGATCTAATAAATAGACTGACGTCGTGTAAACGTTTTGCTGCAACTTGTTTAATATTTGATCTACCCATGTGGAGCCCAGTTGATAAGCTAAAATCAAATGTGGGTAACTCATTTTTTTCTCTCACAATTATTGAACTAAATCCTAATTATGAGAAGGTTATTCCTTTACATTATAACATCTTGCCCTCAGTCCTACTCCTTTTAGAAATTTGTGGGGCATAATAGAATCGTGAAACCTGTATGGGAATTCCTCTAAGACATGCGTGGTACCGGGGAAATCAAACACCCGATGTGTCTAAATCAGCAAAACTAAATAAAAATCAGTACTAGTTAACTAGGAAGAGAGGATGGTACCTCCACAACTTCTTGGAGATGGATGTGGTGCTAAGAGATCATTTGAATTTTGATCACTACTGAATTAAGGGAACGCCGCATTGTGAATATGTTGTTGCTAATTAAAACCATATTTAAGAGGACAATTTATTCGCCTTTACACCTTGCTATGTTCCCCTAACATCCCCGATACGCAAGCCTCATGCGCACGCCAGAGATTTGTTTAGGAAATGTACCCACTCGATATACAGCTGGTTCGCTACTGATTCTCACTAAATAAATAGGTATGAAAAAATGTGCACGTTCAATCTTTTACAAAATTGCTCGCGTTTTACATGCTGAAAGTTGAAATTCTCTTAGCCGAGGGCATGCGCAATACATGCTTTTCTTGAAAGTGAAATAACTGTTTGGTTCGGACGCGAAATATTTCACTTTCAGATGAAATTTTGGGGCTACCAACTCATAGATTGGACATTTATTATCATTGGTCATTGTGATGATGGGCGTAAAGGTAGATATTTGAGTCATGGTTACAAGTGCACAGAAATAAGAGACACACAAGTTATCAAAAGCGTCGAATTAACTTGTATTTTTTAACTTGGTATTAGCAAAATTTCAGTTGAAAGTGAAATAACTTTTAACATGTTCAACGGGCTTTAGACGTAATAGTATGTAGAAAAAGGAGTTAATTAAAAAATATTGTTAATTATACCCCCCCCCCCCGTATTTGAATGCATTTTTTAAATTCTACATGTACATATTGTACAACTTTTTTTTATTATATGGTTAATATATGCAGAACTTGTACTTTTAAAAATAATTCAATTTATAAGAAAAATTCGGCATTTGCAAGCGTCCGTCTATCGTAAAAATTGCTCCTTAAATTTATATAATTTACATAATAACGAGGTGCCCATGCAAAAAAAATGAAATCCGTTTTGTAGTCAAGTGTTTTTACTATCAAGTTTTGAGACTACTTGATATGATTTTCGTTTTGAGTGAGGCAGGTAAAAATTGCCTTCTAACTGACAGGATATACAGGACGAAATATCCATAACTTATTTAAGATTAGAATATAAAAACCAAGATATTTCGAAAACTATCACAGATATGTATAGCACATTATTACCAAAAGTTGAAGGTTTGTGACGGAGCTAAAAGATGACATACAAATATACAGGTTGTTCCATTTAAAAATAGTGAGATTTTTTAAAATGAAGTTTTGTAACTTTGGACCTACAGATAAAAAACCCTGTAACATTATTTTTAATTGTTTCATAGTACATTTATTTGACTTTTACCCAGAATAAAAGATATAAAACCCTGAATCAATCATTATTTTTACAATAAACTGACGCTTGCATATGCCACATTTTTACTATAAATCGAATTATCTTTAAAATCTGTTCTTCGTATATCAACCAAATAATAAAAAAGTCTTACAATTGCCACTTACGAGTGGTAGACATCTATTTCTAATAGTAGTGAGTATTATAGAGAATATTGTGGTGCACACATAAAAAAACCGGAATGTCTGCTTACTGATTATTCTGCACCGACTATGAAATCTTGTAGACGGCGAGACGTGCACAGAAGAAGCCAGATAAATAACAAAAATATTAAGAAATTGCCAAAAATGATGAATATAACACTTCTGCAGTGGCTTCCGAGCGAATGTGCATAATTTTAAAAACATTCTACACCAGCCACTTCCTAGGGAATAAGCTCTAAAAATTATTAGAAAAACTCACATTCTGTTAGAATTCTACGGGAGCGAATTGTTCTAAACGCAAATTTTCCGGGAGCTATAATGTAAAATTAATATTAAGGAAAATATGATATATTCCATACTTTTGACTAACCCTGTATATAATATTTTTAATTTTGTAAGTTTAATAATTTTCTACATATTACAAACACTATTTGAAAGTCCATTAGTAATAATTATTTAAAAAATAATTTCCATTGTGCGTTCGCATGTTCCGGAAGTCGCGCTATTTACTAAAACTGCTGAAAAAAGGAAACAAAAGACCATTTCTTAAAAATTCCTTCTGAAAAACATTTTTGTATCCTTTGGCAACAATTCATTCGATATATGTGATACACTACCAACAACAAAAAAGTTTCTCGCATGGTGAATTTTGCTCTGCGCGGATAATTAATGCGTGATTTTGTAGGGCCTGTTAAATCTACACTAATACCAGATAAGGCATTATATACGCATAATTGGAGGCGCCTATCATTCTAGTTTAAGACAACAAAAGAATTATAATGATATCGTTCCTAGAAACAGAAAAAGACTTTAAACCTTAAAATTAATTATTCCCAGTGATATTAAAAATTAACAAACACTATAATTCAATTTCATGTACGACTGACCAGCTCTCATTGAAATTTCGTGGCTCTAAGTTAAACGGATCCGGAGTAAAAAAATAAATAGTGAAGCTGCGCACGGATTTTCCATAAGCCGTAATGTATTTAATGTTTCCCGAACTGACTTCTAAGGTCACATGACTTTTTCGAGCGCTCCGGCTTGTAAGTATCGTAGGTCTCGATTACACACGATATCTAAAATGAGTCGTTTAGTCGCAATTCGTAATTTTTTTAAAAGAGAACGACTCTCCAATGTTACTAATCATGAAATGTACTAACATTCGCCGAACAGTCAAAGTTAAACTTTTTTGTGTTAAAAAGAAATCCCTCTTTCACTTTTGAAAATTTCAATCAAAGGTCATTTGATTTTTTAAATGAAACTACCAAATTTTTTTTCTGTTGCATCAAATCTAGGATTGAATTACCTTTCTAACGATATAAGCATGTTGGTATTAAGAGTCTTCTGTACCCACTGCACCCAATGTAAATTTCCATAAGAGCGCCCGCCATAAAAACTCAAGTTGTTTTTCAAAAAAACATTTTTTTTAAGGGCTATTTTATAAATTTAGACCTTTATCCACAAAATGTTCGGGCTATTTTTTAAAAAAAGTTTATAGCAATTGAATACCGATTGTTTAAAGATTAGATGTTTTGCATCGATTATTGCGCTAATCTGTTTTATTTTTTTATTCTGGAACAAAACGGTTTATGAAAAAAGTAAACCGACAGTTTTTTAGATAAGTTACTTCTAAACATTACCCCAAAATATTAAATCATATTTTTGATAAATAAAGTCTGTATCTTGGCGGGCGGTAAATCAACAATTTGAGCGTAACAAGTAGCGCCGCTGCATAGTGTCGACGGGAACTAACTTGCAACTATAATCATCTATACACCATAATGTAAAAAAGTTGCGCTTAGGTAAAGAAGACTCTTAACTTTTACATATTTTTTGTAGTTCAATAATTTCTAATGTGATTTTCAAAGCCTGTCAGTAATTCGTAGGCCGTTAAAAAAGCACCAATTCTAATTATAAAACATTTATCCCAAACAAAACAAAACAAAAACTCTTCGTTTGTTCGTTCGTATATTTTTAGGTTGTAGCCTTAACAGTCTCTTGAAAATGCTCCGACAACGAATTTTAAATATGTGCGTTAATAAATCCACAATCTTCCACCCACGCACTAATGGTCTACCCTGTACATAATAGATTTTACTGATTTTAGTATTTTTGAATTTTATTTCATTTCTTCAAACTTTTTCCCTGATTTTGAAGTTTATGTTCGATCATTCCTTGTTGCTTCCAATTTTGAATCACAGTCAACATTTGTAATGTAAAATCAAGCTAACAGAATGATAGGTACTAAAATATAACAAATCTAGCAAACGGCATATCTTATGCAAAAAAGCGAAGGGCGTAGCATTGGAGATTTATCCATTTATCTAATCTAAGGTTTGATATCGACTGTATAAAGTGGATGACTCAAAATAATATTTCGACCAACCAGGATATACTAAAAATACTAAAGTAAACGGGTTACCAAATAACCTATATACACAAAGTACACAAAACGAAATGTTGTTGTCCTTAGCTTAATATAATTAATATTATCAATGATTGCTTAAACTGCAAAATACTTCTAACCACAGATTAGCGATACAAGTACTTAATCACCTTAGATAAGCCATATACATGGTATTTCTTATCTGTAGCCCTAAACTGTAAGTAAAATGTTTATCTAAAGATCACAAAGTAATTTCACATGCTGCTTACATAGTAATATCAAGAATGGGATTCAAATTCAAAAGATTTAGCGGAAAACTCATTTGGAAGAAAAAGCAATTTACCCCCGAAATGGTCTGTTTGCGATACTTTAGCCAGTCTGAATTCACTGAGCCACTATGTAAGTAGAGTATTTTCGTTATTACCGCACAACGTTTTATTGTCGACAGCGCCCCCAAAGACAGAAACAAAAGATTGGACTGACAGCATCCCCGTCTTCACTACCTTAACGCCACAAACAAGTCAGTTGATTGCGTATGAAACCAATGGAGAAACCCAAAAGCTGAAAGGAATTTTAAAAAAGGCAGCTCCAAATGTCAGCCTAGAGGAATTAAATGAATATAGCATCATTGATGAAGAAGATAACAGTTCTCCGTTAATACTTGCGACTCAAAGTCAAAGTAATGATGAGAAAAGAAATGTTAATTGGCAAAACATAGACGATGAATCACCTTTAAGTAATAGAACAGTCTCAAATGCTGTAGCCTCTTCAACCGACAATGTTGGAAATGCAAATGATTCTGGGAAAGCATACAGCAGTCAAGCATCAAGTATCTTTTTTGAGGAAAAACCTCCCATACCGCGTCCAAGGCTTAGAATTCCCAGTAAAGATTGAATAAAATGTGGATTCAAAGAAGAGCCTTTTACAAAAAGCATGTGCGCATTAGCTAGTAAGTATCGGGTGGCTACATTATAATGGTGGTTACATCTTAGGCAGTAATATAGAACTTTCAGGTAAACTTCTTTTTATCTAATTGTGGTCAAGACAAAATGCTGGGAATTATTTTTAGTCTCATGCTACAATCGAAACATGCACTCCAAAATAATACTAATACGAATATAGTACGAAATTGACCCCTGGTATTGAAGTTAATTACATTTTATGGTTTAGGTATGTTGAATTAGCTTAAAAAATCGTTAATATCTATAATTTGAACTTTTGTTTTTGAGAAGGAGTAGACAAAATTGTGCTGAGAATAATGAAACATTTGATACATTTGTTTTGATTTAATCGCTATCCTTTCAGCAAACCAATTGTTAGACTAGCAGAAAATGCAAATGTAAATTTTTACTGAAACGCTATTACGTGGTAAAATATACCCACCCGCCATTCTTATTTGGCCATCCGGTAAATTATTAAAAAAATTAAATATAAAATAAATAAATAGAAAATTCGTACCTGTGCAGCTTTGCCAATGGAAAATGTAAACAAAGCTTTTGGTGCAATTCGCAAAATTCTTTATATGTGCGCAGCACATCTAAGTGCTGTCCTTGGTTTTCTCGCTCCACCCTAAGTATGTAAACATAATATTTATCAGGATCATACCTCTTTCTAAACCCTATCACCGAAACGTGGACCAATTTTCCATCTGTAGCCATGCTAAAGAACATAAATGTTACTTTCAACAGGACAGAAAACATTTTACCATTTACCTATAAGTTTTTGGTACAAATGACAAAAGCTGGTTATCACCATGATCACCGGTAAATTTGAGTTGAGCCAAATTATGTAGGAAGAAGTTCACCTGCGTAAACCATGATTTGAGCGAACTCTCAATAAGTCGGGCGAAATAGGCAGCTGCCTCAGGATTTGAGAGGCCCGGTAGTAGAGCTTTGTGCAGGTTGCTTACTGCCTCCGTAGTCACCCCTCGAATACCCGAAGAAGCCATCTAAACTGAACCGATCAAGGCAATTCGTTTCAAAGCTGTGCTACTTACCAAAGTAAATAAATGCAAAAATAGATTGCCATTATTCCTAACTATATTAAACGCTTGACAGCAGAGGTCTACAAATTTGTGAAACTTTTCCGATGGTCTATCACAACCATTTATCACATATGCCATGTCGGAAGTTAACACAAATGGACTACGATCTCTGCAACATTAAATGTAATGATTTTCAAATTGGCACAGGTGACCGTTTACCGTTTAAAGTTTCCAAACATTTGAGCATCTCCTAGAAATTTTCCAAAATCTATGTGGAACAAATGACCGGAAGTTTTGAGCATAATGTTGTCATTATGCCGATCTCCCACACCCAAAACATAAGTCACAACGCAATATCCGGCACAAGAAGCTGGAGAAAACAAAGTTAGTAAAAGTTCATTACATAACTAAAAATAAACCTGTGAAATTCTCAACGGCGCGTCCATACTCCAACTCCGACGGATTATGTTTTGCAAGCCACTCGGCTATGGGTTTATCCTTAAATGAACCGGTTAAACCGTGCTCCACTTGAATTTTTCGCAACGTCTCCGCTTTGGTAACCATTTCAATCATTCCTCGTTTGTTTCCGGTAGGAATACATAAAAACGTTACCATTTTCAAATCTAAACCTTGCCGCAGCCACATCTTATCCATAATGCGCACAATTTGCAATGTTAATTGATCTTGCTGCAAATCATCGCCGACCTAATGTTTAACAAAGTAATTAAAAGTTTGTATAGCTTACAGATCACTTACTTTGTAAATCGCGGGTATTACCGAACCATCACGGGCTAAGAAATTGATTTTTAATGGAAGGGTGTTGGATGGAAAATAGGAACAGCTCCGAACTTGTATGCCTGATACTTGAAGTGTAGGTGATAATGGTAGACTAGTTGAATTGTCAACTAAATTTTGGTGAACATTTTCCAACGCATTGCACATCACAGTAAGACGTTGTGATTCTTTTGTTTTTTGTACGGTTTCAGCGACTTCATTTAATTCCTACAAAGTTAGTATGGTAACAATAAATAACAGCAGCAAACGTTTAAAAGATTTATGCCCAGTTTCACAAAGGATTATTAAGGTTAATCACTGATTAAAAATATTAGAATGGGAAACATCTGAGCGTATAATGAAAGGTGGCTAGCATTCTAATATTTTTAATCATTGATTAACCTTAATCATTGTTTGTGAAACCGGGCATAAATAAAGTAGATTTCCTTTGGGAGAGACCTGAGTCACCTGTTATATCTAGAAAGTAATGAATGAATGATGAACATGGTTGGTTGGTGTCTGTACAATTTTCATAACGTAGTAAATTTGTAGTTCAAATGCAGGGTGAGTTTTTTTTCATTTTAAGAATTGAGATCTCGGAAACCATAAGACATACGGATTCGGTTAAATGAGAAAAGAGTTGTCGTTTTAAGAGCTTATTTAAGATATGCTTTTGTTTTTCGAAAAAATCCACAGTTCACTAGATATGAGTGAAAAACAGATTTAGTAATTTTTCATTTAACTGTTGTAGAATCGTTATAATTAGAAATAGGTAATCATACCTTAGTGGTAGACTACAACGTGTGCAATACAAGAATTACATATCTGACTCTGCTGTGGTTACGTCAGGAGTTCCGCAAGGATCTAACCTCGGTCCCCTACTGTTCTTAATCTTCATAAATGATTTGCCTTCTCTACTTTCCTGTAACACCTTATTATTCGCTGACGATTTAAAGATTTTTACATCCAGTAATGATGATTGCGTTTACCTCCAAACACAAATAAATAAACTTGGTCAATGGTGTTCAAAAAACAACCTTCACTTAAACATGTCTAAATGCAAAGTAGTTTCATTTTCAAGAAAATCTCAACCTCTTTTACATCCTTATCAATTTAATGATATTCAGTTTAAACGGTGTACATCGGTCACGGATTTGGGTATTATATTTGATTTTAAACTTTCCTTTTCGGAACATATATCGGTGACTATTGCTTCTGCTTTAAAAATGCTTGGCTTTATTATCAGAAATTGTCGTGATTTTTCCAATATTTTTGCTATCAAATCTCTATATGCTGCTTATGTGCGATCCAAACTAGAGTATGGTTCTCTTATTTGGTATCCTTACTATGATTGCCATAAAACAACCCTGGAAGCAGTGCAGCGTAAGTTTCTGAAGTTTTTATCGTTTAAATTGGACAGAGTTTATCCCGCAATTGGTACTGATCATCAACTACTGTTATCTCGATTTCAGATACATTCCTTAGAAGTTCGCACAACTCTGTCAAGCCTTAACTTTCTCTTCAATTTGTTACATAATAACCTAGATTGTCCATCTCTTCTTTCCCTTATTCGGTTTCATGTGCCACGTTCTTCGGCTCGTAATGTATATACTTTCAATTGTGCTAAGGCCAATACAAACTTACTTTGTAAATCACCTATATTTGTTATGGTAAGCAACTTTAACAAAATTGCTAATATGTGTGACATGAACACTTGTTCAGTATCTGATCTTAAAAGATTGATCGAGAGATTGATGGAATATTTTTAATCTTATTTTTAATCTTGTTTAAGTTTAATATCATTTAATTTGGTTTTTATTAGGTTAGCGGTTAAGATATTAGTATATTTAGTTATTGTGCTTTCTTAGATTAGTAATTATCCTATAATTGGAATTTGACTGTTGGGCAATAAATCATATTATTATTATTATTAAATACAACAAAATAACACAAATAAAAGTTTTAGACATTTTAATGCTTAACATGATGAACATACTAATTTATTTTTAGATCTTACAATTTCTGTGTTATAATACAAACTTTAATTTTTTTAAATGGTAGTCACAGTTGGCTTTGACATTTTTAAAAAGGACAAATTTTTCTCTTTATAACGATATAAGGCTTGCTAAATGTACTTTAATAAATAAACGCCCTGCAGTAATTTTCGTATTATTGAGAGGTAAGTAAACAGAGTTAGCCATGGAAAAGAATATCTAGTGAGATAGGTACCTTTCATTTACGACGAAAATTGGACAGGCCAATGTTATCTTCATTTTCTATCAAATGAATTTCAAGATATGTAGGATGGGTTAGATTTGGAAACACGACGTAATTTACGCTGGTTTCAACACAACGGTACCCTGTTGCACAAGTAACTGCAAGTACAAGGAACCTTATATCATTGTAAACAGAAAAAATGCACTTTTTAAAAATGTCACAGCCAACTATGATTACCATTTAAAAAATGTAAGTTTGCGTTATAACTCGAAAATTATAAAAGAATAAATATTAATAAATGTATCTTATCATTGAATAATAAATCTGAATAGAAGGTCAGTGAGATAGGAGAAAAGGTGGCCAGTTTTTATTATCTAGAATGTGCTGGTATCGTACGGCAAGTAACAAAACGTGATTAAAGGAAACTCTTCAACATTTTTTAATTAATATAATATAGCCGAGATACTCACTTCAAAATGAGTAGAGAGGTGAGAGAGAATGTTTTGACTACGGTGACATCATGCCATTGATAAACTTACTCACGTAGGTAACTGGATACCTTTGATACAACGATCGTCTAAATATAGTTTTCAGATGAATATTCGACTTAATTTTTAAGTTCTTAATTCAATAATAATAACAACGTTGTTGCAGAACGTAAAAAGTCAATTATTGGAGACAAGATAATTAGACAATACCTATGCTATAATATGATAGAGTCCGTTCACTTAGTCAAAAATGAACCAATTTTTTTTACGTATTGTGCGTCAATAATCAATTGTGCTCAATAGTGCATTTATGCCACCGTTTGTGCCTTTTTGGTTTTGGAGATAATAGGACAAATGCATTGGAGGCTAAGTGAACGCTTAGCCCCCTCCCCCCCCCAAATTAAACTTTGTTTATTGGTCAACGACGGTATTGCGTAGTACTTCGATTGTCCGTAATGGTGCTTTTATGCTCACCGTTTGTACCTTTTTGGTTTCGGAGATTATAGGAAAAATCAAATGGGGGCAACTGAAATCGTAATTTTTTTGTTATTTGTGACATTTTCAACTAACTACATACGAAATTAGATCATTCACTATTAGTAGGCGAGAGACACTTTGTAACCCCAAGGCCCATTCTTTAAACGATGAGTACGTACCTATAACTTTTGTTTGAAAAGTTATTTTAAAATTTTGTTCCTTAACTCATCCAGTATGTACACAACTTAGACCATATAGTACATGGACTGCTATTCGCCCTATGCTTTCAATACAAAATGGATGGTCACGGATAGAGGGCACTGTAGTCGTGGGTATGTGAATCTCAGGGTAAACTAAAGTCGTGTAAACACCACTAGGATCGCTTAAAGAGCAGCTTTATAGTATCCGCGTAGTACGGGAAGCTTTAAATACTCTTCAAAATTTGCTATACGTCCACAAATAGGAATAAGTTTGCTTTTTTTGGGATATCTAGGCGATTAATTAATTGACGTTTGTTAATTTATAGGTTGACAGTCCCAAATCGTGTCTCATCGGACAACTTCGGACAGACTCGTTTACCCTGAAACTCACATACCCAGGCGATGTCCTTGACCATATTTTAGTTACAATTAGCAGTCCATGTACTATATGGTCTAAGGTACACAATCAATTTCGTGGAATTCTCTCCATTTTCGTTGTCCGGCCAAGAATTGCAGTGGAACTTTTTTGTCGAATTTTTAAAAACTAATTCCAGATTCGTGATTTTCATGTTCAAAATCCCCCAGGCACCAAATTTCGTCGAAGCAGGAGTGCGCCCTTCCGTGGTTGGAATTTTGAAAATGTTTTTTCAAAATCGGAAAGGGCATACCCGAAAACCTAATCAAAAACGTGTCACTCATCTTTGTAACTGTTGTGTAATGATCGTTTCAGTACGCACGTGCGCCGTGCGGGTTAGGGAAGCGATGGAAGAATGAAGGGACACGTTACGGAGGACGGCAGCGACCGCGCGGTACGTCAGTAGTGCTGTCGCTTGTTTACTTACATGTTTTCTATAATATTAATAATTATGTTTGTGTGCCAATTGCGTTGAGCAGTTTGTTGATGCCCTTTCTTCCAGTAAGACAATACTAAAGTAACTCTTATGATTGCTGAGAAAAAAATTAAAGAACTCCAAATTTCACCACTTCTTTTGGGGGTGGCTCCTAAACAAAACACGTTTGACCCTCGGTTTATTTGAAAAAAAGTGCTTATCTTGAACCCCTCGGCCCTCTTATCACCCAATTTTCACCCTGTATAACAAACTTTAAATGACATCCTTACCTTTCCATGTCTGTATATATTACAAGTTTTAGTTTTTGTTAAGATGATTTCAGATATTTTCAATCGTCAATTTTCACTTAGCCCCCATTTGATTTTTGCTATTATCTCCGAAACCAAAAAGACACAAACGGTGCGCATAAATGCACAATTGGGGCACAATACATAAAAAAAAATTGGTTCATTCTTGGGCTAATGGGGGGCTAAGTGAACGGACCCTATGATAAATGTATGTTCTCTTGATTTATTTTTTCACGGTAAAAAACATTCCATTCAATGCGATTGACGACTGCGTCTTTTCTCTTGCTATGGAAATTCATAATAGCTTTGAAATTTCTTATTCGATCCGTAAACTTAAGAGGCCGTTCTCTGTATACGACTAGGAAAGTGCTTCAATAGAAATTATATGGGCCGAATAGCGTGTCTAGGTGTGGGACTTAGTATAACGTTTTGAGTAAATTGGATTCTATCCCGTGTTGTTAGGTGCCGATGTAAAGATAAAGGACACATCTATGCCTCTATTGTAACAGATTTTTGATTTAATACTCGAATTTTGCATAAATAATTGTAGAAGTACTTGATATTTATGGTATTTTCGGGTGCCGTAATTATTAATATTTAAAAAATATCAAAAATCTGTTACAAGAGAGGCGTAGAAAGAGGTTTTAGAATCAAAAGTGCCGGCATGGCGTTTTCGAGTCTTAGTTTCGTAAAAGTGCAATACAATTTCTTTCATGAAGCCGATTTAAAAAACCTTTCATTTCATATCATAATAGATTATATTGCACTTCTCTCATTTGAATGTTAAAGTTGTTGTTTAAAGTAGTAGTACTTAATTCCAAATTTTGTCTCAAAAACATGTTATTTGTGCATTTATAATTTATATACGGAAACAGCAATTAAACAATATCTGTAAATGCTCGCACAACTGACAGTATATTGCATATTCTGAAATATTCCAAAACATTGTCTATAGGTACAATAATAGTAAAGTTTAATTTCGATCTCAAAGTCTACATAAGGTAAGATCGTTTGAATCAAGATTTACTTGTAAGTTGATAACTTTGATGTCATTTCCTTAAGAGGTGTGCAAATAATAATATGTATTACGTAAGCATAAGTTGGTAAATACAGAGATAATATTGCAATACGATCTTCACGTGCTGTTATAACTCCCACACAGTCTACGAGATAAGTACGCGAAAGTAGCGTCATCTAAAGAAATCTAATCACTTTGATTCAGTTGAGTAGGTGGTATAAAACCTCGATTAAAATTTAGTTACTTTTAATAAGCGGAGTTTGTCCCAGAGGGCAACCTACGGAGAAACTCCGTTAAAGTGGACCCTTCAAAAAGCATTGCGTTGTCTTTCTATTCAGATTTATTATTCAATGATCTTATTAAGCGGAAAAAAATCTACAATTTTTGTTTCTTTGCATATTTCTGTATTTCTAATACTAACGATTTACAACAGTTCATTACTTTCTAGATATAAACAGGTGACTCAGGTCTCTCAGTCATATCAAATCAATCAAATACTTAAAAACATAAATCGATAATGTTGTGTAACATTCAGTCCTGTGATGTATCAGAAACGTCAACGGTGTCAAAAAAACGTTATTTTGCGTTATTTTAATTTAGTATGGGCAAAATAACGTTTTCTACAGATAACCTGCAAGTTAAAGTTAACGTTACTGATACTTCAAAGGCTGAATGTCTTGTAGACGTTATTTCGGTTTAAAAACCTAAAAATAATGATAGGGTTTATAAGAAGTTTTTGAATTTATTAGAGTACATTTCGGCGAATTATTTACGAATAAGCACAGAATTGATTGGGTCACTTGAGTAGTGTCGTAATTTTTATATCAGCAATTTTTAAACAATGTACCTACAGTTGAATTTGTTGTCATTCTAATTATCAATTTTTATGTAAGATTTGTGCCATTTGCCATTTCATAAAGGTAATGTACCTAATTTTAATTGAACCACCCACCACCGCCGCGCCATCCGCGAAATTGCTGCCGGATACTCGGATATGCATAACTATCTTATATCCAAATATCAACAATAATGAAACTGTTTAAAAAATATGCCACTAGCTCTTACAGACTATTATCGACAACAGTACATGCTTGCCATACTTAGTAACAGACGTGACAATGACAGCTGACAGCACAAGGAGATTAGAGCCCCTTCTCATGAGCCGTTTTTGAAGCTCCACAGAGCGCGACTCCTTTACGCGGCGCAGAGACTTGCTATAACTAGACTGCGCGTAACGTATCTAAGGTGTTGTCGACACAGTATGCAACACACAATGCACCGCGGGGCAAAAATCGCTGAGATGATATGCAATATAATGAAATAAGCTGTTATTTTAGATGTTCCGTTCATTAATCATTCTCGTGATTAGCTCGAATTAGTGAACAGATAAATTTCTGTTGAGAATAAACCAATAAACTTAGGTTAGCTTGTGCCTATCAACATGTACTCTGTCGATAAATTTTTAAATAATATGCTGATTTTCAACGGATAAAAGTTTACAAGGGCCAATGGATCAGAGCCATTCGAAGAGAAAAATTTACTCCCACCATAGTGCATTTGCGGGGAATGAAGCCGATTTTAGAAAGGTACCTACGAAGGTGTTAAACAATAATGCAATACCGAGCGTTTTCGACATTCCCATTCACTTAAAATAACGTAGAACTATTATTCGACATCCTTTACCAGCAAGACAACGGCAATACCTATTTGCCTATTAGGTATAGACGTAACTAAGTACTTACTGGCATTAAATATATTTCAGGTTTTGTTACAAGAAAAATAGCTAAGTCTGTTAAATGTTCCATATGTGCAGATGCGATATTCGCATCAGAGAGTCATTCAAAGCTTTTAACTAGAAAAAAATCGTGGAGGATTGTTGCACGTATCAAGCGATGCATTAAAAATTTGCCAAATTATTGCTGAAAATGTGTTCAGGTTTTTCATTCAATCCACACCACACCGCGTTGTAAACAAAATGGTTATCAGCAGTCTAAGAAAAATAAATAACAGTTACAGCCCATTTGGGTTTTTGGATAGGCATATAATGGCCCGTATGAATAAAAGTAAGCAAATGCTTATACTTGCAAAATTCAAAGTAAATACTCGTAACTGCCCCTTCATACTGGTCTGTTTAGCATGGTTTAGCAGCGCTGTACTGTGTCCTGTCCTTCTGCTTAGAAGCGGTGCTAAGTCGCCCAGTGCGAAGGAGCACTTACGAGTATTTACTTTGAATTTTGCAAGTATAAGCATTTGCTTACTTTGATTCATACGGGCCATTGAATCAAAATCCGCTAAATAATCATATCTTACTACTTACATCTTTAGTTTTAAGAGTATATTTTCCGATACGTGTTCACCACCAAAATACACATATAAATCAAATTAGGACTAGAGTAAGGCAGTTATATACCAATTTAGTTCAAATAAAATACCAATAAATTCGATTAAAACAGTTAACAGCTATATGTTATCTTTTTTTGCTACTAAAATTTACAATAAACATGGCTAAAGCAAGCCGCAGAACGTACGTCTGCCCCGCGATGAACAGTTGGTTGCCTATCCTATCTTGACAACAGGCGTTTATAGTACAATCTACGTTACGCGCGGTCTAGTTATAACAAGTCTCTGACGCGGCGCGATTCAGAAGCGCCGCCATGCTACAAAACAAGTGGGTTGCAATGAAAGCGCGCCTACTAAGTGACGACGCTGATCTTTTAAAAAATGGCGTCTAGTTTGAAGAGAGCGTTCATCTTGATACACTGGAAGTGACAGCTATTTCAATTGCGCGAGCGTCACTTGCCGGAGTGCCGGCGTCCGGCTGCTGAGCGACTTAGCAGTTCAATTCAACCATCAACATGAAATTTTTTAATGCTGCTGTGAATTATGCTAATTGAGGGAATTTGCTTTTCTAGATATTTTGCAGCAAATAAATCCAGTGATTATTGATGGACATCTAGACATTTCCATTTTTCTTGAAGTATTTGACTTGTATATTGGACATAGGATATTTGTATGTTCAGAGATACAATTTAGGCACTGTATATGATTATGCCACATGTCGAACTATTATTCATTGGATATTGAATTACAGTGGACTCTCCATAATCCGGCTGATATTGGACCGGGGTACTGCCCGTTACTGGAAGTTCATAAATCACAACACTTAAAATACCTACACAAAACAATGGTTTTTTTTGTACCAAAACAACTAATAAAACGTATTTTTGAATCAAAATTGATCTATAAGAAATAATATTTCTACTAAAAAATGAAAAATAAATATTGTTTAAATAACGTCTCAACTTGAATCCCACCAAGCCCCGTCAAAATACGCCAGATTAATAGAATACCGGTCTAACGCAGTGCCGGATTATAGTCTACTGTATTATTTATACCTGTTACCGTTACATTGTAAGGTACAAAAAGGTACTCTACACGCACAGTCCCATTGAACATTTATGTTTGAGCACAATTTATGGGAAATTGTTGGTTAAAATTTTTCATTAGTGAAATATCCAGGTTTAACCAAAATGGGAAAATTGTTCAGTGTGAAAACAAAATTTGGTCACCTTCACAAAATTGTGTATCTACTACCTTGTACACACAAAATAAAATAAACAACGCAATACCTTAACAAGCAACTGCTGTGACAAGAAACATTTTCTAAGTGACGCTCCACTTATGGCTAAAAGAGCTCGTAGCAGCAAAGTCATACGTCGATGATACCTGGCCTCACTTATCATAGAAACATCCTTCTCGATAACTTCTGCTGACCAATTCTACAATGAAAATGTCAATAAAAGATACCTCCAAGTGAAATATTACTTGTGGCATTGAGCCAGGTAAACTATGGCTAAGTAACCAAAACAAGTGATGAGCAACTCTTGGAGATCTAAGTGACCTATCTAATAGAAAATGTGCCAATGGCGAGTTTTCGTAGGTCTCGTGACGTAACGCAACTACTAATTGTGGTAAGTAGTCGACTAATTCGTCGCTTCTGATTCCACGCAGCCACTTCACAGCCAACTTGCGTACCTCCATATCTGGAAAACTAATTGCAAACGATTGCTAAATCATTGTTAATAAAATTAGGTAAATACTTACGTAGGTAGCAACAGTTGAATAGCTTGAACAGGTAACATAGGTTTCCAACATCTTAGCATGCCATGAAGATCGGAGAGAAATGCCCATTCCCAACTATGCGCAGCCAACAATACTTTTGGTAATGCGGTAGGTATACTATAGAGATAATGGCGTTTTTCCCACAACACCTATAAGCAACAATAAAAATGGTACTGAGAACATAATCGAAATGTACCTCGCGAACTTCTGTGGGGGCTTTGAACAACATATCCTGTTCTGTTATCTCTAACAGTTGTTGTTGAGTTTGTAAATCGAGACTATTGAAATCTCCTTTCATAACTTCTGCAGATGTTAGTTGCGGAACCACAGGAAAAACAATTTTTGGAGGTGTGGTCATTTCTATTCCCAACACAGCATGATCACAATAAGGGTGAATACCAGCACTAGGTGCAGGTCCGTAGATATAATTGGATTCCTTTGGCCAAATTGAAAGTAGAGAATTTCCTTGGATCATAATCCTATAAAATCTTGTTACCACTAAAGTAAATATATAGTCAACCTACCCTTCGTAATTAAAAAATTGTATCGCTGCCCATCCCAACTCTTCTTGTTTGTATTGAGGCAAACTACCGCTGTCATTAGAATCTTGCTGTTGAAGTGTACGACCATACAAAACAAACACCAGTCTTGCTTCTCTAGCTAAAGAACTTATTAAGATATCTTCCATTTCCAACCTTGACAGAAAATGTAACTTAATAATAATCATAAAAAATCATTTACCTACTTACCAACAATTAAAAAGAATTCTCGAATATAAACTGTGAGTAACTTGACATGGCTGAGAAAGCACAGGCTGACCAAGTGGACGAGTACCATGGTATACTTGAGCTGCAATGATAAAATCATCATGTTTCCAATCAGGGAGCGGCCTATGAACTGCACAAACTCTAACCAGAATGGATTCTAAGACTTCTGTGGAATTAACATTAGCTAAAATGAAGTGGGTAAATTTAATGTTCACCAATCTTAATACTTACAAATATGATCGGTGCTACTATTACTTAATTTAAAGTTAACGTGAAACGCTTGACAGTATATTTCTAGAAGGCCTCGAATGGCAAATCTAATTTTATCACATGTGGTACTTATGGATAGTGAAACTGATTCGTTCATCCAACTTTTTGTCTACAACATTAAAAAGAACAGTATATTACTTATACTGTGTTGAGACATTTGTTAATATTTACATGTATTTTATTAACGCAAGTTTCTATCTGAAATAACAGACCAAATTAAGAGATGAAGATGACATCGGATAATCCTACGTGAATTAAAGCAAGGCTTTGGTTAGGTAAGATTCGTTATTTTTCTTATATAGAAATTTCAGCTATGTAGAACTCACAATGAAGGTTCTGATTCACGACAATATACGGGGTGCCCATAATGTATGGAAGATAGTATACATCTCAGTAAATAACGACTGTGTACAAAATCATTGATTGATGATGCTAAGTATGTATTTTTTGTTATTGTGTAGAACACTGAAGTTATTCAAAGGTGTAGTGTCATTACAAAGGCGCAGATTAACTTTTAGCATATCTGCAAAACATAAGTTTTAAGTTTAGTATCATTCTCCAAATTCAGATAATTTGGGAGCACCTACATACATTTATCCATGATTGAAGGGGCAAGACGACCAGTTTCGTTTATATAAAATAAATCCTCGCCCATTCGTGTATTTAAATCTTTTTTAATACACCACGAACATCTTAATTTAAAAAAGCTAAAAAAAATGTAATTAAAGGTTCGTAACTGTTAGAGATTTTTCGCTTTTTCACAGGAGCTATTTGGGGGAAGGATTAATTGCACTGATTGGGATAGGTTTTTATTGATTCAATAATGTGAATGAAAAAATTGAGTTTTTGAACAAATCCTTACTGGATGTTTTCAATAATGTAGCGCCACTCAAAACTGTTCGAGTTTTTAAAGTCAAAACTCCCTGGCTGACACCTGTGGTAAAAGAAATGATACGTTTGCGAAAGCAAGCTATGAGCCGCTTCAAATAAACGAAACGGCCTGAACATTGGGATTATTACAAATCTTTAAGAAACTTAACTACCGCCGCGATTAGAAAGGAAAAAAGGCCAATTTATTTAAGACTAGGCTAAAAAAAGAACTTTTTGATAAACAATAAATAGTAGGTATTTTCAGAAAAATTTCAAGGTTAATAATTGCAGAATATAATTTTTTTTTCTTTCTTGTTTTTTTGTTCATATTATAAGAATTTACTCTATCATATGCATGTATGAGAATTTGATGATTAGGTGGCAGAACAGCCCGAGGCTGAAACTCGCCAAATAAAGACCTTTTATTATTATGATAGACTTGATGTCAAATTATTTCATCTTTTAACTTTTTGTAATTTTTTGAAAGTATCCGCTTTCAAGGTGGGGGACATGCTAATGTTTCTATATGGTTTTTCTGACATTAATTTCATTAATTATAAAGGCGTATCATGCTGTCATATAATCATATCTTATCTAATTTGTAGTTGTCATATAAAAATTACTTTAATTAAACTACAAGAAGTGTTGTTATTTACAACAGAACTCGGAAACACCTTGTATCTCGAAAATAGTGTGTTTCGATATTTCGTAACCACACAGAAAGAATTTAACATCTGGACATGACATATCCGAGAACATATCTATTAGTAGGATTAAAATTTCACATATATCAACAAATAAAAGGTTACATTAACTTGAAGAGTTGCATCAAACTGTGTCCAAAATCATATTTATATTGAGCCACTGAAAAATGTGCACTTATATGAATACAGTATGTGTGTGAGTTCAATACTTGTTTTTCCATTGATTATAAAAATAAAGTATCTAAATTTTGTTTTATAAAATAAGAATGGAAGAATCTTGATTCTCAATTATTTATTTTAACTATTAGGTATATGGTCAAGATTTGAAAAACAAATGTGGATGCGTTCTTTTGAAGTAAAAGCCCTTCAGTCACCTATTTTTGTAAAGATCAGAATTTTTCCGTACCCGAGTTTAAGGGACACTATATGTTGGATTTTTTAAAATAAAAAAGATAATTGCCTGAAGAACAAATAAAAAGATAAAACATTTTTGACGTTTTTAGTTTCAGGTTTAAAAAAATAGCTAGTGTTTTACAGATACTTTAAAGGACGATGCTCATTTTAAATCCAAGGAATCGAAGGGAGTATCAAGGGAGTTATCTTCAAGATTTTTATACCACTTAAAGCTTATTTTATCAGAATTCGCCTTTGCTCATATTTTATTGTGATAGAAAAATGTGTCTCAAGACTGGTATAGGTAGTAATCATGGTAATAGAATCAACAAAATTAGGTACAAAAAATTAAGCAGCGGACTTTAAGTAGTGTGTAAACGACGTTACCATTGATAAGGTATTTTATAACAAAGAATGATTTTTAGAGGAAACTTCACAACTGAGTTTAAATGAATCTTAGATATGGTTTATCCATACCATTTCTAATAACCAATTTTCATTTACATACTTACTTATTTGGATTCATTAACTTTCCTAGCAAATCACTAATTCTGTAAAACTGTACCTCTACCTACAATAAAAATGTCTTCCCCCTCCCACTACTACAGCAATAAATAATATTGCTTTTGGGTTATGTATTTCAAAAAAAAAATAATTAAGACATTGAAACGTTTTCAATGCAGTAGAAACGTAATAATGTTAAAACAGTTTATTACAATAAATAAATAATGAAAAATATTATTTCTATTTTACAGCGGCTATCTTAAAAAATGGTGGTGTCCACTCCATTACCTTAGTTATAGCTTTACAGTTGCGTTACATTGAGATGTTAAGCATCCAAACGTGCCAAAACAATAATCAAGAGCATGCAAACTGTGATTTAATGAAAAAGTACACACAGGATCAATAGTGCTTCCTTCATCACTACCTTTAACTAACACATCAAAATTCCACAACTTTACAGTTCCATCAATTGAACCAGTCGCCAACATTTTTTCGTCTGCACTAACTGCAAGTTTCGTTACAGGTTGCGAGCCTATCTTAAACTCTATTAGTTGTTTTGCAGAAACTAAATCCCATACACGAAGTCTTCTATCTTCGCCAGAACTTACAAGATGTTTACCTTCAGGAGTGAAAATTGTTGCATATACCGCCCCCTTTGATCCCAGTAACAATCTTATTGGTTCTGCATCTCTGATTGACCACATTCTAATATTTCTATCTGCTGATCCCGTACATAAGTACGTACAGTTCGGATGAAAATCAATACTTGTCACTTGCTGAGTGTGACCTACAAATACCCTCAGAGTGTCATTCCTTGTTACAGACCAAAGGCGAGCGGTATGATCATATGAACCCGATACAAAGAAATTACCATTTAAACAAGTGGATAAACAGTACACAGGATGTTCGTGACCTTTATATAACAATTTCTGTTCATAATTTTCTATATCAAAAAGGCGGATTGTTTTATCTTGTGAACACGAGATTAAATGTTTGCGCTTCTTAAAAAATCGAATGTCATATACACGGGCGTGATGCCCTAGTAAAACTACTTCACCATAAGTTAACGTATTTTCTAACTGTTGCAATGTTTGTAAGCATCTTAAAGTCACTGTATTATTATAACTGTACGCAAAAAAGCCTTGTTGTCGGTTTAATGTACCACATGTGACCCTATCTTTCACATTAGATAAGTGCACTGAATACACTGGCGCAGGTTCTGAGTTCACACTATCAATTGCAGTTAATAATTTCTGCAAAGATAAATTACTATTACTATTGTTCACACTTTTCGGGCTTTCAATATGACCATTGCACAAAATGGGATCCCCAACTAGCACCATGCTTTCATTTTCATCTTGAGCTTCTTCCTTTTCATTCATAAAAAACCAACTTTGAAATACCTGTAAAAGAACAACATGTCCTGCATCAGAAAGATACTGCTTTAAAGCCATGACAGAGTCGTGCGATAATTCGACGGAGTACTTGGTGCTTCGAAAGTTCTCTTTCAGTATGGGAGTGTCGATAGAATCGCTAACGAATGCGTTGATTAATTCCTGTATGAACGTATCACACTTAGTCCGATCGATTGAAGGTAAATGAATTTTTAGAAAACTAGATGCCCGCTCTGTATGACCGCCTCGTAAAATTTCCAAGTAAATGTGACAGAAAAGTGGACCAATTACCAATTCCAAATCTTCGTGCTTCTTCTTGTTATTCTTCAACAAATCTTTAATCCACAGCAAGAACTTTCCAAAGGTCTGTTCAATGAGTACGGGATCGTTATTAAAGCAACTGTAGAGAATTGAATTTGGACGACTGGTTTCATTTTCGATATGCGAAAACATCTTGAACTGACCAATGGGTATGTCTTCATGAGGTGAAATTGGGTAGTTCCTTCGTTGTAAATAAGCAGTCGCAATTTGCTTTACTTGTTCGTATCGCGTTCGCTTAGCCTTTATGTTAATGTCGCGTTTAACGTCCTCCATAATTTTAAAGTTCGTGCAAAAGCACTGTAATTGTTTACATATTTAAAAACAATAACGAATAATTTAGTAATAAAAATCAAAACCAAACATTACAAATAGGTTATGTATAAATGACATAAATGTAAATTTGTGAAGTAGATATCTTCTATACCGGTAATAACTAAGTACTATATACAGGGTGACGCATCAAAAAGATGTTATTTTCATACAGGCGAGTAGGGATATTCCATATTCGGATGTGTGGGGGGTTGCTGGTGGCGAATTTAATGTTAAAAATGGCGAGACAAGTACATCGGCCGTTGATTAGGCCAGAGTCCTAGAACACGCGTCAACATTTAGGCGCGTTTCGTGTGTGGCTACCTGTACGATTTTATATTATGTTCTAAAACGAACGTAGAAACGCTCGTCGCTTCATAAAGATAATTTAGACATCATTTGCGTCTGCAATGAATATTTCTACAGATTCCCGGTTTAGTATTTGAACAAAAATGTGCACGCTCGTGGAGGATTACAATTTTTGTTGTTACACCTGCACACATTTGAGGTTAAGCTGTACACCATTTAGAGGTTATGTTGATGCTCCATCTGCTTCACGTCCATCCTTTATTGTACTGTTATTAATTTGCGCCAGTGATCACGTGACGTTTTTCACTCTACACTCTGCTATACTCATGAAACGGAAAATCGAACGCACCTTCAATACAGTGACACCTCACATGTAACCGTTGACATTTTAATCTTAAAATATTAAATTTTTATCTAGGGTGCTGTTACTTTATTAACACAGTTAATTTGTAGTTGAGGAGGCTTGGAAAAATCAATTACCCCGTAATTTGTTTATAAAGGCTTGGTATACCGAATTATACATTGTTTTATGATCTTGATAGCCTCTAACTCACTTTCTTTTTCAACATAGAACAGAAGTGGCTCATTGAATGAGCAAGTAGGAGTTCGCTTAATAATTAAGTTTAAAATGCAGAATTGTGCAATTTTTGTAAATCAACTTTTAACTATGTAATCAAAGGTTTTAGCTTGCCGACTCGTGAATACCGCCTCATAGCAGAGTTGATTAGAAGCTTGTATACCTTAAACTGCAATGGTGTACATAAGCAACTCTCACACGATCAAAAATGAGTTGCTATCGAGTCGCCTTTGGAAGTTCAAGTTAAGTACGACTTACCATGTAAACAAAAATACCAAGGGTGACTCGACAGCAACTCATTTTTGACCGCATAGTAATATCAGATAGAATGTATGGAATATTTCAGAATTGGTGTTAACGCCCAAAAACCACTAATCCAATTATATAAGTGCTGGAAAACGCGCAACGTTAGTTATTCCCTTTTCATTACAATTTGAAACACTGTCCTATGCAAGAAATCCCAATAATTTAGTTAACCACTAGGCTTGTAGTCAGATCTGAGTTAGAGAAAATGGCGTTACGGACATTCCAATCTAGCTAACAAAACCCATAGACGCGTTTAATTAAAGTAATGCGCTAAGAATATGTATTCATGAATCTGCTAGTCATCAATTATGAATGTCATCCTGTGAAGGCATCAGACTTTGGTCGTGTTATTTTGGAGATAGTCTTGTCTTATGCGGCGTCGGTAAAGTAATCATACTTACCTGATTAACTTGTGGGACAAACTTTTGACAACATTCCTTTAAATTATCCAAAGCTTCTGATATATCTAATGTTTCCACAGTGCCAAGTAGTTTCACAACCAGTTTTATCGATTGTATAACACCTGACGGTTGTAACTGCGGAATAAAGCTAGAGTTGGTAGGTTTTTCAATTTGAACAGCAGTCTGTTCGATTTTTTCCATTTCTTTTTCTAACGTTTCTGGGAAAAAAGATGGATTACGCATTTTGTTTTTTAGTGATGTACCTATTTACCAAGTAGAATTTTTAAATTATCATAAGTTAGTGGAGCATCAGTTTCTGTGGGAATTATATCCTGAAACTTTATATCCTTGTCCCGATTGTCATCTTGAGGCTAAAATGAAAATGTGAAAAATAGTTACTACACATTGTAAGATTTACAGTTCTTGCGAATGATCTGTCCACTAGTCTATCAGGTACCAATATTAACAGTACATCTTCCTCTAATTTAATGCAATTATGTACATATTCATAATCTGATAATAAGGTTGTGGGTGCCAAATATTCATTATATCCCCAAACCTTTAAGGTGTATTCATCTTCTGATGGGGCTTCCAATTCACAGGTCACATGAAGAGTTATGTGTTCGACACTTGAAGTTACTAAAATAAAATTGATAAGTTTCATGGAAAGATGTCGATTGACCATACCATCACAGGTAAAGCTAACAGGTTTCGTAGAATCAGCACCTACGTAATGTGGGTAAATGCAAACCTTTATGCTAGTACCCTCACGATACTGATGTGACATTAGAGGACTAATTACTAAACCCATATTTGTATCTGGGTCATCGTACCGAAATCTACCTGCAATTAAAGTTACATTTTAACATCATGTTCAAATTCTAGTTGTCCTTACTAGCCCTTTAAGTTAGATAGATCTTTACAACTTTATTGCTTTTGAAGTAATACAAAAATATACTTATAGTATTGTTATTTGAAAAAAAAGTACCAGCCATTCCTTAAAAAAGATGCTTAGGTAATTTACTGGATAACCTGATGCATGATCTAATATTTAGTATTGTCCTTTGAGAAAAAAATAACTCAATGGAGTTAGCAACACTGCCAACTTCATAATGTTACAGTACAGTGTCAGATCTGAATGTAGACAAATAATTCCCGAGAAAGAAACTCTCAAAAGAAATCTAAAAAAGTATCATTATAACTAAGTACTTACATCTTAAGTTAAGTACAGTTTTATAAAATGCCTCTAAATCGGAATCGTTAGAATTTTGTTCAAGTAAGATAATATTGTCATACAAAAACGACTTCTTCTTTACCTGAAACCATAATATTGCAATGCGAAATAACAAAGTATCATTTACAAGTAAGTCCTTGCTCTTTTGCCGTTCCATTGTAGACAGTTGAGCTCTGCGAGACAAAGTGGATGTAGAGGACAATACCCCAGTTTCGGTTTTGGACTTTATAACAGCAGCATACATAGGATCAGATGTACTATTGCTACCTGATCCAGAATAAATAAAATCATAGGGATCATATTCGTCGTAAACACTATCACATACAGAGACTGCATCGTCTACAAAAATAAGTATATACAAACCATAATCTATTTTCGAGAATACCTGGACATTCCGGACTTAAACTTCCACTTTCAGAACTAGTCAATAGAGGATCAAACGCCTCCAGGATACTAACTCTTACACTATTTTTATCATCAAGGTTTGATGGTGTTAGATCAATCAAATTATAACTGAGTTTCATGTTTTTGGTTGTGATGTTTCGTAGTTTCTGTTTGCTAGATGAAGATGGTACAGGGATTGTCGGAGGTGTACTCTGTTGGTTTCGAGGAGGTAATGCTGGTGCCTACAAAACAAAGCAATTATTTCACAGTAAGTGAGAAATTGATTGATAAATAAATGTGAATTTAATCACATATTAAAAAAAAATTGAGGTGACATTTTCTTGCAGTTCAATTCTATCTTGCCACCATACGCAATATTATCAGCATCGCTGATTATATTGAATGTGTAAATTTACTCAACTCTGAACATACAAATCTCCTATGTTCAATTTTTAAATATACAAGTCAAATACCCCTTAAAATATGCAACTAATCTTACCTACTTTCATCTACTTCATCAAATGTTTTTCAATCAACATCAATACCTCAATTAATCACATAGATATTCCGATAAGAAAATTCCGCTCATTGGCCAATTCACAACATAAAGTGCAGCCAATAAAGATTTTTACTTTGAGAAAAATTCGCCAAAAAGTTGGCTTGCTCACAATGCAATTTGACGATCACTCCTAGGAAGTTTCACCTAGGAGGCCGCTCGAGTTAATTTGGCCTAGGGGTTATTTAAATATTACAAATAACAAATGGTTTACAAAAATAACAGAATGTGACCCAATCCAATTGTTTCTGATATAGCAAAGAGAGTTGTACAAGTGAAATGTTTGTGTTGCCTTTCATTTTGGAATCAGGTTTCGCAGCCACAAATAGAAATTAGAAAAAATGTGTTTGAAAAGGTTCAATTTACTAAAATTTGATGTCATTTGATCAAGTGGCCTTCTTTTGATAAGGCTTTAAAGGTGGGTTCATCCCAAGGTTAGTAAAGTTAATAGGTTGCATGGTAACTTTCGGCCAATAGGGGACCACGAGCGTGTGACGTAACTTTGTGCACATCCATTTTAACAGCTAAACACTGATTTTCAAAATTTTAATTAATTCCTCCAGTTTTGGATATTTTCTATATTAATTGCGTTCTTTCAAGAGGTACATATATAAGTTATGATAACATACATACATTTCTGTGTTGCGATGTGTGGTTATGAACATTTACATCAAAGTTGAAAGTGGGAGTATGTTTCCTTTTACTCCTAAATTGTTATAAAAAATAAAAACAAAGCCGTTAAATGACGTTTTTTATAAAGTTCTATGCCTATTACCTTTTAGGATATGTCAAATTGCTAACAAAGTGTCGTAGTTTCTAAAAAAAACACTACAGACAGGAAATGGTTTTCTGACCACAAAGGCTAGTGTAATTTATGAAACAAGACTTACAAATACATAAAGCAATTCTACCCGAGTACCAGCACGGAATCCTCTTTTCCTGGCATATTGTAAAGTATGAGAAAGTGAGCGTTCACATATGTGAATCACAGTCGGGTAACTGATCACATTAAATTAAATACAGTTCAATGGCTGTCACTTGCACACTGTGACGTCATTCGTACTTCGGCCCCCTCTCTTCGTTATGGTTGCTAGTAGTTACCATGCAACCTATTAACTTTACTAACCTTGGGTTCATCCGTTGCGTTGATCTGTCAAACGGATAGTACATTTTGTTAAGGTTCAGAGCAATCCTACCAGTAAACTCAGTAAACTTCATTAATGTATCTCAATACAGAGTCTTCATAAAATCACCTCGCATGTTTGTCTACATGGTCAGAAAAACTGCATATTCTATCAATCTAAAATTTGTTTAGTTTTCAATGACATCAGAATTAGTGTTGAAATATTCATAATTCTAACCTAGAAATGAAACAGAAAGATACTGGTGATAAAGAATATACTCATTTGTAAATATGGCCAGCCAGTATATACATAGAGCCCCAAATGCAGACATCTTTTTAGTAATGCATGATTTGGTCATAATTATCAAAAATGTTAACTCTACCTTTTCTTGGTCAGATTCATTACTTGAAAGAATGTTAATCTGTTTTGTAGGAGGAGGTGGAGGTGTAGAAATATTCCACCCAATATTTGCAGGGATGATCACAGAACTGCTAGTAATTCCCAGAGTAGGACTTTGCATAGCGCTGGAAACTGAGCTCACACTACTCGAAGATGTATAGCCTGTATTAAATTGCCAGCCAATTGGGCGACCGAGGGGCTGGTTAGTTTTGCTTTGAAATAAATTGTTTAGCAATGGCGAAGGTTGAGTATGATATTGCCTCATTTGATATTCGCGCAAGATATTCGCAGTTGGATTGGGCAATTGTTTTCCATTGACCGACCTAAAATGTAAGCGTAAATTAAGATTTACTTTAGTTTAGTACTCACATATTGGGTCCATCATCGTAAAGGTCTAAAATGCTGCTTGATGGAGGGCTAGTGAACGATATTAGATCTGCAGTACTTTCATCAGATGTAATAGAAGTTGTGCTATTTCGACGTTGCGATGATGGAGGTGGTGCAATTATTGAATTTGCAGGGCTGGTACTTGTTGCACCAGGTCTAGGTCTAGATTTTATATGATGTCGTTCGGGTCTGGCAGGACCGCAGTCCGATTCATTCATAGACGATGTGCGCAAAACTAAAACAGAAATACATTAATCTCCATTTTGCTACTTTGTCATCACATACCTGAAGTATTTTTAATGATTTTCGTTCTAGTCGAAACATTTTTTGTGGATATGTTGAGTTCCTGTAAGCGTTTTTGGTTTCTAAATTGTTCCAACGCCAATGACTCCAGGCTAAGTGCCTGTGCACGCTCCAAGTCCTCTTGAAATTGTTTTTCATAATCTACATTCTCAGTTGCCATCTAATAGGAATTTAATTGTTATTAATTGAGGAAAAACTAAGCCTAATGTCAGAAAATCATTAGAGGATTGACCAACATTAATTTTTGTATATTGTTACAGAATTCACCTACCTTCCCATATGTCTTCACGACTACCTACTCTTTCGTGTTCATTTTAATTGTAATTTATTATAATGGATATTGATTGAATAAAAAAATTAAACTATAAACATTATCGTGTCAAATAATCAACAAGTCAATTTAACCTAAATTTCCTATTATCATTTACATTTATTGCATACATCACACAACTGTTGCTATATTCAGCTAAAGGAGGATGACTAAATAAGCAAGGTGCGTGTATTAAAAAAAGAAAGATGATCTTATATACAGTGAACGCCCTCAAAAACGAATAAAATAGGACGAACATGAATCGTTCATTTTTGAAAATCAGTACTCAGTAGGCTGTACTATTTGTCCCCTAGAGAGTGAATACGTAACAATCGCTATTGATTATCAGCAAAAATTAACTTAGAGATGAGATTAAGGTATAGCTGTTGAAGACTGGACCAACACTTTGGCCAAGACATAGAGTAAATAACGTTTACTCTATGACCAAGATCAAGATCATACTTATAGTATTCTTTTGGAATGATTTTTATGAATTAAGTTATTAAGAGACGAAAGCCTTTAAAGTTTAAACTAAATCACTTCCTTACGAAATTGTTGTTTCTGCCTCTTGGAAATGGGAAGAGATTTCACGTTTTTTTTTCGCAATCGATACTCGATAGCTAATTATTATTACGTCTGCCTCTCGGATCAGTAAGTAGATGGCAATCAACCGTTTGAAATACATTATCCTGACATCTGTGGTGAGTGGTGACCCCTATTGTGTTAGACGACACACCTTACATTTGAAAAAATGGTAGTATGTATGAGAAAAATACGAAATGCTCTGTGTATACAGCAGTTGTGATGTCTTCGGTTTCGACCGTTCTGCGCAGGTGTCGACGAACAGGGATTTTCGTAACGAAGCTTGACTTTTGAAAAGTGTATTTACAGGTAGTGAGAGATTCTATCCTGCATATTAGTATACAGGGTGTTAATAACGGGCGATCAAAAATGAGTTGCTGTCGAGTCGCTTTTGGAAGTTCAAGTTAAATACGATTTTCCCATGTAAACAAAAGTTCCAAATGTGACTCCACAGTAACTCATTTTTGATCGCACAGTACTAAGTAGTCATTTAAAGAAACAAATTTTCTTAGTTTCAATTTTTGATTTGGTGTCCCCGTTCTTTTGTTTTCGATAAATTTATTTTATTTACTATTATATTACTATTGAAAATAAATAAGGATTTTCATAACTATTTTTTAGCTCTCTAAGATATTTGTATTTATGATTATTATTTATTTTTTCAAGTAAATTAAATAGGGCCGATCAAGAATTAAAAAAAAAGAATTTTTGAGAACCACCCCATCTATGTTTGAAAGCAAAAAAATTATCAAAGCCCTACACTAGGTACTACAACATTTGTTATAAACATTTTTCAATTTCGATTTCCAAAATGGCCCCCTTCGCAGGATAGATTGAAAAAAAATCTTTAGGGCAAAATAGTGTAGTAGATAGTATAGGGGTTTTATACATGTTTTACTTTCATGTTTTTAATGGCGATGCTTCGTAAATGTTTGTTGTTAATTTTTGTTATTGAATGCAGATAGTAATCTTTGGTGGGTGGCGAAGGGGTGGGCTCGGGTGAGATGGGATGGAAATGGCGAATAGGGGGAACGGGTAGTGAAGGGGCGGGACCAGGTGGCGAAGAGGTGGCATCGTGTGGTGAAGGGGTGAGATCAGGTGGGGATGGGATGGGAATGAGTGGAGATGGGGTGATAATGGGGTGCGATTAGGTGGCGAGGGCGTGTGATTGGGAGGCGATCGGGTGGTGAAGGGTTGGAATCGGGTGGCGAAGGGGTAGGATTGGGTGGCGATTGGCGAAGGGGTGGGATCTGGTGGCTAAGGGGAGAGAACGAGTGGCGATGGGGTGTGACCAGGTGGCGAAGGGGTGGCATCGGGTGGGGATGGTGTGAGATTGGATAGCGAAGGGGTGGGATCGGGTGGTAAATGGGTGGGATCGAGCGGTGAAATGGTTGAATAGGGGGGCGAAGTGGTGGGATCGGATTGGGATCGAGTGACGATAGGGTGGGAACGGGTGTCAATGGGGTGGGATCGGGTGGCGAAGGGATTTAATCACGTGAGATGGTGTGGGATCGGGTGGTAAAGGGTTGGGATCGCGTGATAAAGGAATGGAATTAAGTGGCGAAAGGGTTGGATCGGGATCGGATGGGATTGGGTTGCGAAAAGTTAAGATCGGATGGGGAACTGGTGGCAAAGTGGTGAAATCGGAGGGCGAAGTGTTGGGATTGGTTGATGATCTGATGGGATCGGGTGGCGAAGGGGTGTGATCGGGTGGCAAAAGGTTGGCGAAGTGTTGGGATCGGGCGGCGAAGGGGTGGGACTGCGTGGTGAAGGGGTGGGATCGGGTAGTAATAACAGTGTTAATTTTCAAATTATAGAGATACTATTCGAAAGATAGAATAGAAAGAGCAAATTACAGACAATCTTTTATATTTGAATTAAGCAAACTTTAATGAAAAGATCGAGTTTGAAATCTTTTATCAGTAGTGCCTTCCTTTGTAACCATTCCGACGCTTTTCTTCACTATTTTTCCTATCGGTTCTTGCCGTGGTACCCTATACGTCGTTGTTTGATCCATGATCGGAGGACAACCTTCCTTTACTAATCTCGCATCTTTATTCGTAATTTCTGCACAAATTAAATGCTTGCCGTGTTTTTTCCCATCCAACTCTTCTACGTCTGATTGCAGAATGTCTAACAAACTTCCATTAATTGCAGTTTGGCTACTTAATAGTGGATTATCGGCTCTTATCTGGTTTACAACATCTGTAAGACTTTTGTTCTTGGAAAAGCGCCCGTGACCTTTTTTAACACACTTTCGACATTTACTTAATGCCGACTGAATCAATTTGGATCGCTTCCTGTCTTCACCCTGAAATAATGTTTTAGCGGTTAACTGTAGCTAATACATTTTGTTACTATACGTACCTCAGCGGACGTTATTGCGTTAGTGAGAAATTTCTGTATGTCATTAGGGTCTCGTTCAATGTACGGGGGCATGTTCTGCATGTTTTTAGCTTTTAAAGATGCCAAACTGAATAAAGCCATCATGCTGTCAGATGGTAGGTCGTCTGTATCCCTATCTAATGCAACTGTCCGACTTTCACTATCCTCTATAACTATGGATTGATTTGATTCGAAATTACCAAAGGAGGTTGACGGAAAATCTTTACCACTTCCTGCTTCACTGAATTCTCCCGTAAGTAATTGTTCAACGCTTTCCAACTGATCATTTTCCTCGCCACTCGTTCTCTTCGCGTACTTTGTCCAAAATGAGGTGGTTTCAATACATTTAGTGCACACCTCGCTTCCACCTTGCGACTGAATCAAGTTGGTGTAAGATGACCGTATTAGATATTTCGCTTTAGGATCTAGTGATTTATCATGATCCACTCCACTTGATTCATAAACGACCGTTAAGCTGCTCCCTTTTGGCCTAACTTTATCCCCACTATGCTCAATCGAACTTGAAGACGAAGGTCGGAGACCGATTTTAGTTTTGCCTGAGTAACTGCAATAAACTTCGTACGCAGATTCAACTTGATTTGATTCGGCCGATGTTGAATCATCTTGGTCTGCTGGTTGTTTCAACGTACAACTCGAGCCATCAAAGCACGGTGTGCAAGATTTGGTGTTGACGCCAATACACGTTCCCATATTTTCAACGATTGGTCCAGATAAGAAAGTAACCAGGTAACGCATTTCGGCAGTATTTAGATGCTCGGAAGTTACGTTTTTAACAATAATCGTAGCAGCGATGGTAATGTAATCGTTACAACGCGAACTATCAAACTCGTTGGCAGCGAATAGTATGTTGTTATAAATTTTTTCGGCGACATACTCAACTTTGTGAACTGACACATTTTCATTTTTGTCCTCTACGTCTTCAAGAAAGGAACTGAATCTCAAAATAACTTCTTTCAAAATTTCGTTTGCATGAACATTGCCATTTAAATCTTTTTTTATGGAGTATCCCATTTTTAAATTTTCCTGTACACTTAGTGATACGCTGTGCTCTACTTGAGTCTGAGTGTCTACAGAATTCGTTTTCGCTTCATCTTGTAATGATTCTGGTTGGTGGTCGCAGCTCACGCTAGCTTCTGAAGGTACCATAGGTGCTTCATTAGAAATGGAGGAAGTAGCAATTAGAGATTCCGATGGAGTGGGTTCAGGATACAGTTCCTTCATCAAATCTTCTCTCTGTTTAGAGTTATAATATAAAGGAACCGTTGTATGCCTAATTTTGTTAATTTTACTAGCACGTCGCCTTTTCCAATTTTTTAAGCGTTCTGAAAGCGGTACAACCGGTTCTGCCACGTGCATTTTTTCAGCCTCAGCTAGAAGATAGGCTTTCTTTTTATCGGTTTGGTCACTTTTAAATTCCGTTAAAATCTTGTCGTAAAATATGAAAAATTCAGAGGCACCGGACCAGGTAATTTTCGGATTGGGTGTGAGTAAATCCCTCAAGGTTTTGTAAAATGGTAACAACGTAGGTGCACTTGGAAGCCCACGCAAGATTAGTCTTTTTGTATAAAATGTCTTGGCCTCTTCGCACTTATTTGCCTTCTGTTTGGTTAACGTTAAAGACTTCTCTTTGTAGGGAAGCATAAATTCGTAGTCCTTTGGTACATCAACCGAAGTTTCCAAAATGACCAATGAGGAATGTTTATCTTGTGAACTCTTTACAGTAACATGTTCATGCTTCTGTGCCATTAAGCGTTGATTTTCAAACGACATAGTGTCCCACAGTTTGCAACCATTTAAAGATCTTGTTAGCAGAAAAAGTTGCTGAAACTCAAATGGGCGGTGCATCTCACAACATTCTTTATTTCTTCCTCCTGCTTCATAATCTGTGTTCTTGTAACACCTGCCATCATAATTTACTACAAACTTCTTTCTAAAGCTGTCAACTGTTTTCAAAAGTTTAATTTTGCTTGAATTAAAAGCGCCCCTCTCCTTGTTAAAAAAAGGTCTAAGGTTCAAAGTCGTTGTACACTTCCCTAGACAGTTGTGGCATAATTGTGACTCCAACACTAATTTGTCGCATGTTATGTTGGCGGCGATTCGGTCATCGACTTGCATTTTGTATTCTCCCAAATCGGTCATGTTAATATTTATATTACCAGGAAGTGTAATATCCGCATACTTGCTCGAGCCATAATACGCCACAGTGGCGTAATGTGGATTTTCCAATTTGAAATTTAGAAAGACAGATACCCATCCTGTTTCTGCGGGTTTGGTTTTGTCGTCTGTAGATGACATAGAGCCAGAAACGGAATGTAAAGAGGCTTGCTCTTGCTTGTCACATGTAATATTACAACGAATAGGCTCATCAACTACGTAGATCAATTCTGGTTCAATATAGATCCAAGATGATATTCTGCTACCATCGGGGAACTGTGTTATTAGAACTCCATCGCGATTCAGCAAACTATGCGTTCCATCCTCTCTGGTGAAAAGAACTTCTTCATATCGATAATCGGTCACAGTCGAAGTATAAAACTTCTTTTCTTCAACTATTGCCGATTTTACTTTTGTTATCTTTCTTCCATCGCAAGTAATTAAAGAAAACTTTGCACATGGAGACATCGAATTTTGCAAAAAATAAACGCCACTATGACAATTTTTCAACCTTCTAAATGGAGATCTACTATAACTGGTGAATGATTTACTTACCTCGTGCTTTTCCAATCGGTACACTACCCTTTGTAGATGCCTTTTAAATTTGCGGAAATTTGCACCGTATGCGTGCAAGTGTGTTAAATGAGAAAACACTTTGCGTTTTAGTCTCGAGTTATTGGCACCTTTTTCCTTAATTGTAGATAAATTACAGTTAGCAATGTGGCCATTTACGTTTAAGAGATTCAAATTTCCATCATTTTTACTAATCACTAAGATGCCATTTCTCAAAAAAGTGCGTGAAGACTCGCTGGAAATTGATTTTGATTGTGGACCCACATCTACATACCTCTGCCGTAAACAAAAATGTGCCCCTTCAACTCCAGGCACGGTTTCCACGATCAATCCAGACGGCAACGAAACTTTTAAATTGTAATTTGGACTATTCCCCACAATAAGAGGTTTAATAGGCAGTAACTTCGAAATTTTTAATTCACTTTCACCGTAACGCAAACGCGGTTTAATAGCTAAGCGTTTTATCACAGTTCCTTCAGGAATGGCAACGGAAGATTTCACTCGTTTTACGTATTGATTTTTATGAAGTCTGCTCGAACAAATTTTAAATATTGGGATTTGAGAAACTTGCGCCTCCCTAATCTTGCCTAGTACTTTTTTTGTTGACCTTTTTAAAATGGTAAAATCTTCCGATGAAAAGGCTCGACGTGCTTGACTACTCCAAAGAGTTTCTTCGTCTTGTACGTCTTCTACTTCCTCAGTGTTGGTTATGGTAATAAACTTGGTCGACCTTTTTCTTGGCACATGTTCTCCTCTACGTAATTTTGCACTCACAACATTTTTGATTTCGGTTATTTCCTCATTACTCAAAGTTTCGCTTGATAAGACATATTTAACGGGAATTTTTCTTTTGGCTACTTCTCGCAGGAAGGGAGTCAATAGATCTTGAGATAAAATCAAATTTCTTTTAGTAATCATTGGGACGTCGAAGCATTTCATTACGCGACTTTGGGTTTCCGACACAAAATACAGTCGCTGCCGTAAATTGGGATCGCCTTCTTTTATCGCATGATATAAGTTGGAAAATAATTTGGATTCGGGCCTTTTCGGTTTGTGGGGTTTCCCAAATGCCACAATAGTTTGGTTTGCCAAAGCGAAATGAAAGGTGAGCGGTTCTGACCAAGTTATCTCATTTTTGTGGAGTACTAAGCTGTGTCCGCCAACTGATACGTTAATGGATAACGTTTTGGGTGATTTCAAAAAGCGAGTTTGATCAACTGTTACTTTGACACCATCTTGACTGTGAAATAGGATTGTCGAGCCCGTTAATTGCAAACGGTGATCGCAGTGATCATATGCATAATACCGAAAGTCTGAGTCGGCGAAATGAAGACTAAGTTTTTTAGACGGCAGTGGTAGAGGTGGTTCTGATAGTTTTTCGAGAGTAGCGATTGGTGCAGTTGTAGGAGACGGGTTTAATTTTGTTTCGTTTTTGGCCTTTGCTTTGAATGATCCTGGTTGTACAAAATCGGAATCAGTAAAGATTAACTCGGGGTAAAATGTTTGCTTTGCGACCTGCTGCGCTCTGACGTTCTCGTCATACTCCTTTTCGCGATCTTTGAGATACTTTTCTTCTTGCATTTTTAGCCATTCACAATCTTCATTAATGACATACTTACAGAAGTCTTTCAACCCAATATTCGTTCTTAACGATTCATTGTGTACTCGCCGATTGAGTCCAAATTCGTCCAGATCATTGTGAAATCTCAACAAAATTGTATCATCAAAGGCATTAAATTTGTAATCCATGCAAGCGTGATTCTGTTCGGCATCAAAGAGATCTTGTAGCATTACGTCTGACGTTAATTTATCGTACCATTTAAATGACGCCATATTTCGAACCTCGTAAACGTTTTGATTACCGGGTATCGACTTGAAAGTATCATTTGTTAAAGTAGTAACCCCTGGTGCAGTGTCTTCTATCGGCGCGAACAATGAGGTGAATGAATTGTTGCAAGTTGTAACTGAATTTTTGTCGGTAGAACATTTCATTGAGTGAAAGAGGACTACGTGAAGAGCATACTGTATTTCCTGCACAGGTAGCTCTAAAACACTAGCCAAGTTCTTCAAGTTGTATTTGTTCAGAAAAACCTGGAGCTCTTTAAAATTGCAACGTTTCCACAACAGTGCTGAACGGCACATCTCTAGACCATGATGATTAATTCTTAAGTACTCGGGGCGAATTTTCTCGTATGGACTTATTCGTATGTAATTGTGATTCCTTTCGTGAGTTAGAAATGGTTTTCTTGATATTCCTAAGTTTGCTTTTGAACCATCACGATGCTCGTTTAAATTGTTAGAACAAAAAGATGGAGCAGCTCTTTTTAGTATGTCACCAATACACCTCTTGATGCTTTTGTGTGTGGGTAACTCTTTCGCTGGTGATTCATAGGTTACAAATATTTCAGACGAGTTCGTGGCAGGTAGATTTGACGATGACAATCGTTGAAGTTGCTCGAGCATGGCGTATAAAAGAAAAGATACGTTGAAACATTCGGGAGGCAACAAATTCATAATTTTATTGTACAAAGGGTACTTTCCAGAGGAAGCAAAATTGGGTTTCGGACCCACATTGCACATTTTCAAATGTCTGATGTAGTTTGCATAGCATCTTTGTACATCAAAGAATCGTAGTAACTCATCAGAGATAGTATTGAACACTTTTACGCATAACTTTGTAGTAACACATTGGGTCTCAAACGCAAACGAAGCTGGACAAATGAGCATGTGGTACGTATGCGTAAAACACTCCTCATAGTTTTCATTTTCAAAGTTATTATAAAGGTTCGTCCAAAAGTCAAGCAAAGCTTGCGATTTCTTAGTTTTACGTTTAGTTGCTTTCTGAGAGCAGTTAACGCCGTCATCATTATCATAACCAGATGAAATTGGTTTGAAACTGGGTTCAACAACTTGGACTAAACATAAACAGGGAACCTTCGCTTCAAACAACGTTCTAAACAGTTGATAATCGTAAAATCCTATCATAACAAAGAGAAGCTCTTTTGATTCCACGGGAATAGATTCGTAAAGTAAAGGATTGTCCACTTTTTTGGATTTAAAGAAAGTGTTAGTTTTTAATTTGTACGCATTGAATGGATCAAAAGGTTGACCTTTAGGTTTCTTCTCGACTGGATTTAATAATTCGGCCCTTTCATTATTCAAATCTCTTTCCGTCATTAATAGCCTTTGACTCGCAGAAACATCTTCATCGATTAAGTACATTACATGAAGTTTAATTAAGTTAACCATCCACGTGTATGGAAGGCGACCGTGGTACATCAAATACTCATAAGTGTCTTTGGCAGCAAGGTTATACAATTCATTGGATTTTTTCTTACCCGTTAGAGGCTGACTGTAAACTGTTGTAACATTGTTCAAAATATCTTGATAAGTTATTATTTTAACGTTACTTAAAGGGTTTTTCTTTGAACCAAAGTAAAATTTGTCAAGTACCTTACCAGCACCTTCAGAGCGCTCAACCATGAATAAGAATTCGCAAGTTCGACTTTTATGAAAGTTCTTTAAATCTTCGTCGAAAATTATTGTTTGCCAATTCATGTTTCTTCTAGTAGTTGTAGATTAACTGTTACACTGATATCAGAGTCAATGTCACTGTCACACTATACATTCAGCTTTTACTCTACCTGCTATTTTTTTGTAGGCGCTTCATGATCAAATCACAAAATCTCTTTTTCCGATACTCTGATGGTCGAATCATTTTTAGCGCATTTTTGCAAAAAATTTTTTTTGTAAAAAGTAGCTTTTAATCTCACTTTGGCTGGCTGGCTGGCTGGCTGGATGACTGGCTGGCTGGCTGGCAGCAAATGTGGGCGCGTAGAAGAACTCTTGTAGAAAGGCAACGGGTGTACGTGTATCTACAGGGCCGTGAAATTTGTCAACCTTAGGGACATGGCTACATGATGTGGGGTTGGCGACATCTGGGCGTCATCCTCGAGCGTAGTATACTAACGTGAAGGTTTTTCAGTTTTTTCCTATCTTCTACTACAGTTTTGGTCCGATTCTTTTGAAATTGGTGTCGTCGGAAAGATGTTGTAAACGCGCACAACTCCTGCGTGGCGGAATTTTGTTTTTTGTCATAGGGGCGAAATTAACGACCTTTTGCGAGGCGGCGCGCGCGTCTTCGAGAAGTAGTCAGGCGCCTTTTACCTTCCGTTGCGAACTCACGCGGTTTAACGTTTCGTGAATCTCGAATCGCTGTCTCTCTTTCTCGTGTCGCCAATAGAAGTGAATTGCGAGTGAACGGGACGTCGGAAGTGGGTACCGTAAAAGAGAATGTGGTAGCCCGACACGATCTCACTGATGGTGGAGTCAAATCTTCAAACGCGAATTGCGAGTGAACGGGACGTCGGAAGGGGGTACCGTCAAAGGAAATGTGGTAGCCCCCGACACGATCTTCCTGATGGTGGAGTCAAATCTTCAAACGCGAATTGCGGGTGAACGGGACGTCGGAAGTGGGTACCGTAAAAGGGAATGTGGTAGCCCGCGACACGATCTCACTGATGGTGGAGTCAAATCTTCAATCGCGAATTGCGGGTGAACGGGACGTCGGAAGGGGGTACCGTCAAAGGAAATGTGGTAGCCCCCGACACGATCTTCCTGATGGTGGAGTCAAATCTTCAAACGCGAATTGCGGGTGAACGGGACGTCGGAAGGGGGTACCGTCAAAGGAAATGTGGTAGCCCCCGACACGATTTTCCTGATGGTGGAGTCAAATCTTCAAACGCGAATTGCTGGTGAACGGGACGTCGGAAGGAGGTACCGTCAAAGGGAATGTGGTAGCCCCCGACACGATCTTCCTGATGGTGGAGTCAAATCTTCAAACGCGAATTGCGGGTGAACGGGACGTCGGAAGTGGGTACCGTAAAAGGGAATGTGGTAGCCCGCGAACACGATCTCACTGATGGTGGAGTCAAATCTTCAAACGCGAATTGCGAGTGAACGGGACGTCGGAGGGGGTACCGTCAACGGGAATGTGGTAGCCCCCGACACGATCTTCCTGATGGTGGAGTCAAATCTTCAAACGCGAATTGCGGGTGAACGGGACGTCGGAAGGGGTACCGTCAAAGGGAATGTGGTAGTCCCCGACACGATCTTCCTGATGGTGGAGTCAAATCTTCAAACGCGAATTGCGGGTGAACGGGACGTCGGAAGGGGGTACCGTCAAAGGAATGTGGTAGCCCCCGACAACGATTTTCCTGATGGTGGAGTCAAATCTTCAAACGCGAAATTGCTGGTGAAACGGGATTCGTCGGAAGGAGGTACCGTCAAGGGAAATTGTGGTAGCCACCCACACGATCTTCTGATGGTGAGTCAAATCTTCAAACGCGAATTGCGGGTGAACGGGACGTCGGAAGTGGGTACCGTAAAAGGGAATGTGGTAGCCCGCGACACGATCTCACTGATGGTGGAGTCAAATCTTCAATCGCGAATTGCGGGTGAACGGGACGTCGGAAGCGGGTACCGTCAAAGGAAATGTGGTAGCCCCCGACACGATCTTCCTGATGGTGGAGTCAAATCTTCAAACGCGAATTGCGGGTGAACGGGACGTCGGAAGGGGGTACCGTCAAAAGGAAATGTGGTAGCCCCCGACACGATCTTCCTGATGGTGGAGTCAAATCTTCAAACGCGAATTGCGGGTGAACGGGACGTCGGAAGGGGGTACCGTCAAAGGGAATGTGGTAGCCCCCGACACGATCTTCCTGATGGTGGAGTCAAATCTTCAAACGCGAATTGCGGGTGAACGGGACGTCGGAAGGGGGTACCGTCAAAGGGAATGTGGTAGCCCCCGACACGATCTTCCTGATGGTGGAGTCAAATCTTCAAACGCGAATTGCGGGTGAACGGGACGTCGGAAGTGGGTACCGTAAAAGGAATGTGGTAGCCCGCGACACGATCTTCCTGATGGTGGAGTCAAATCTTCAAACGCGAATTGCTGGTGAACGGGACGTCGGAAGGAGGTACCGTCAAAGGGAATGTGGTAGCCCCCGACACGATCTTCCTGATGGTGGAGTCAAATCTTCAAACCCGAATTGCGGGTGAACGGGACGTCGGAAGTGGGTACCGTAAAAGGGAATGTGGTAGCCCGCGACACGATCTCACTGATGGTGGAGTCAAATCTTCAATCGCGAATTGCGGGTGAACGGGACGTCGGAAGGGGGTACCGTCAAAGGAAATGTGGTAGCCCCCGACACGATTTTCCTGATGGTGGAGTCAAATCTTCAAACGCGAATTGCTGGTGAACGGGACGTCGGAAGGAGGTACCGTCAAAGGGAATGTGGTAGCCCCCGACACGATCTTCCTGATGGTGGAGTCAAATCTTCAAACGCGAATTGCGGGTGAACGGGACGTCGGAAGTGGGTACCGTAAAAGGGAATGTGGTAGCCCGCGACACGATCTCACTGATGGTGGAGTCAAATCTTCAATCGCGAATTGCGGGTGAACGGGACGTCGGAAGGGGGTACCGTCAAAGGAAATGTGGTAGCCCCCGACACGATCTTCCTGGTGGTGGAGTCAAATCTTCAAACGCGAATTGCGGGTGAACGGGACGTCGGAAGTGGGTACCGTAAAAGGGAATGTGGTAGCCCGCGACACGATCTCACTGATGGTGGAGTCAAATCTTCAATCGCGAATTGCGGGCGAACGGGACGTCGGAAGGGGGTACCGTCAAAGGAAATGTGGTAGCCCCCGACACGATCTTCCTGATGGTGGAGTCAAATCTTCAAACGCGAATTGCGGGTGAACCGAACGTCGGAAGTGGGTACCGTCAAAGGGAATGTGGTAGCCCCCGACACGATCTTCCTGATGGTGGAGTCAAATCTTTAAAAGCGAATTGCGGGTGCACGAGGAAAGTGGGAAGCGGTTAGTGAATGTAGTAGCCTTCGACAAGATCTGTTATTGATGGTTGAATCGAAAGTGGCTAATAGAATACTGATCTGCCACACAAAAATGCGCTGAAGTCCCTTCGATCTCAAACGAGGACTTTGATAATTTTTTTATATTTTTTTCTAGACTTTTTCAGATATTTAAAATTTTGTTTATAATTTTCAAGAATTTGTTTAAATTTTTTAGGTATTTCAGATTTTTATTAGATATTTTAGAATTTTTTTTAGTTATTTCCCAGAATTTCTTAGAATTTTATTTATTAGGTATCTCAGATTTTTTGTAGATATTTTAGAATTTTTTAGAATTTCCCAAAATTTGGTACCATTTTTTAGAATTCTCTACAATTTTTTTTATAATCTTCCAGAATTTTTCAGATATTTTATAATGTTTATAGAACATCCTAGAATTATTTAAATTTTTCTAGAATTATTAAATATTTTAGAATTTTAAATTTCTAGAATTTGTTAAATATTTTAGACCTTTTTTAGGTATCAGAATTTTTAAAAATTTTTTTGGATTTTTTAAATTTTTTTAGACATTTCAGATTTTTTTAGAATTCTGTTTATAGAATTTTCTAAAAAATTTTTTTTTAATTTTTTTAGATATTTCAAATTTTTTTGGAATTTTTCTAGAATTTTTCAGATATTTTAAAATTTGTTTTTAATTTTTCAGAATTTTTTGATTTTCTGAAATTTTTTAGGTATTTCAGATATTTTATATTTCAGAATTTCATAAGAATTTTCTAGAATTTGTTAAAACTTCAAAAAAATTTTTAGAAATTTCTAGACAGATATTTCAGATTTTTCTTAGAATTTTTAGATATTTTTGAATTTTTTTTATAATTTTCCAAAATTTGTTTCCAATTTTCTGTTATTTTTTTAAAATTTCAGATTGTTTTTTAAAATTTATTAGATATTTTAAAATTGTTTTTCAATTTTCCAGAATTTGTTAGATAATTCAAATTTTTCTTAGAATTCTAGAATTTTTCAAGTATTTTAAAAAATGTTTTTAATTTTTCTTTTTTTTATATTTTTTCTAGAATTTTTCAGATATTTAAAACATTTTTATAATTTTCCAGAATTTATTTAATTTTTTTAGGTATTTCAGATTTTCCTTAGATATTTTAGAATTTTTTTTAGAATTTCCCAGAATTTCTTAGAATTTTATTTTTTAGATCTCTCAGATTTTTTGTAGATATTTTTATTTCTTTTAGAATTTTTTAGATATTTTAGAATTTCCTAGAATTTTTTAGATACATATTTCAAATTTTTTAGAATTTTTAGATATGTATTTTAGCAATGTTTAAAATTCTCTAGAATTGTTAGGATATTTTACATATTTTTTAGAATCCCTCTAAAATTGTTTAGATATTTTAGAATTTTTAGATATAGATTTTTTTTTAGAACTTTTCTTGAAATTTCTAGAAAGTTTTTTTATGATAACCAACAACTGAGATACCAATTTAGTACTTAGGCATTAAAATATGGACATACTGTGTACCTACCTACTCAATAAAATTTTCATAGGTACAAGGTGTTTCAAAAAGTTTGCCATCGGTAAGTTAATAAATTTTTTGGTGTGGGTGGTATAAAATTGAGCAATGTATCCACCTATTTTAGGCCAAGTGAAACAAAATCTCTTCCCGCACTATAACTATTCAAAATAATTAGCGGATAAGCGAAATCTGCAAGATCCGCAACGTGTCTTCTCACATTGCGACAACGTGTGTAGGTACTTACTTCTCAATTAACAATTGTTGAGTTTTCGGCTCAATTTGAAACGCCAACTGTTCCTGTAACTTCGACGGATGAGTGAGAAGCTTCTCCAACAGTGAATAGGTACGATAATGGTCGAGGACATCGCTCGCGATCAGCTCGAGCGAGGCGCCGGTTTGTTGGCCGAGGCCCTGCTGATTTAAGATAGCTACGGCTTCGCTGGCTGAAACGAGTGCGAGCCTAAAGGTGGATACGAACGAGAGACAAGCGATTTACCTGTACGACCATCTATCCATAGCTGGTAAATGTCGGGATCGACCAACGTGTAGTTTGTTATGAACACGTCGACCTCTGTGCACATTTGATTTTATCGGTATCAACGGAGAGCTCACGGCGGATCATATGTTTTTTGTAAATAAATAAATTGTATAATTTCAAATCATAATAAACCAGATGGCGCTTTGCCTGCGTTGCCACTAAAATATCAAGACAGTGTTGCCATGTTTTTTTACATACAGTGTGAACCCATCTGAATAAATGTGAATATATTTATAGATTCCAATTTATGAGATTGCTTGGATTTTTTTTATCCTTCGGTTTCTCCAAGTTTTTCAGTTGTATTTATCAAATTCGTCCAAACCTAAAACCGCTTTAGATACATCATCCAGTTCAGGATGTTTCTTCTCCTCAATCTTTCCAGATGCTTCTTATTCTTCTGTTTTTGAATTCTTCATATACATATATATTCTTTAAATTATTTATTTAGCATATCAACATTTTTTGATTTTTCTTTATTTTATATTATCAACTTCCATCGATGCTTGAAGTTGGTAAAATTTTGCAACATCTTCTATGATACTTTTGTTTCTTCAAATTGATTTGTTTTTTAAGTTCTCCTATCCGACGTTGCAGATCCTTAAGTTGTTTTGAACTGCTACGTTTTTTTTCCAATTTATTCATATCTTTTCGATTATTTGGATTCTTCTAATTCCCACATAATGCTTTATACAGTGTGCCAAAGGTAAGGATGTCAACCATAGGGGTCTCCGAAACCATGGAAGATACGACGACGGTCAAATTAGAAAAAAGATGCGTAATTAAGGCTTATTATCACGCTTTAAAGAAAATCAAAACATTTCCATTACTTTCAAAGATATGCCAGAAAAACAGATTTTAGAATGTTTATAGAATTTGTTAGATAACCGATAATCAACAACATAATGGATAAACTTTAAGAGGCGCGAGGGTTATAAGCTTTTTTGTATCTCCTTTTCTTCGCACGCTATAAATTAAAAAATTCCAGAAAATCAAATACCCAAAATTTCGAAAATCCCAATCTCAACCAGAATTTAAAAAATCCCAAAATCTCATAAATCCCAAAATTTCTAATTCTAATAGGTACCTGAAATTTCAAAAATTCCAAAATTTCGTGACTAAAATTTGGAAAATCCGATGATCCCAAAATTTTAAATGCGCTAATTTTCAAAAGTACCAAATGCTAACTCCTGAAATTTAAAATATATGAAATTCACAAAATTTCATAATCTAAAAATAAATATCTCAATTTCAAGTCCCAAAGTTTAAAATTCACAAAAATTCAAATTCTCGCAATTTCAAAAATCCCAAAAATTAAAATTCTCAAAATTTCAAAAATATAAATCTCAAACCTCCGATTTCAAAGATCCTAAATTTCCCAAAAATTCTCAAAAACCACAAATCTCGTACGCCCAAAGTTTCAAATTCCCCTACTTTAAACAATCCCAAAATATCACATGCTCAAAATTATCAAAAATCCGTAAATCTAATTCCAGCAATCTCATATTCACATTTCAAATATCAACATTTATAAAAATTTCAAAAATCCCAAAATCTAGACTTCCGCTAATATCGAAAATCTTAAATCTCAAATTTTCGAATTTTCTGAACATCTCAAATTGTTAAAAATTTCGAGAAATCTAAAATCTTTATCAAAAATTTTCAACATTCTAAAAATCTCAAATGTTATAAAGATCTAAAAATCTCAAATTCCCGAAATTTCAAAGGTCCTAAAGTTTAAAACGCACCAAAAATCAAATTACCAGTAATTAAAAAATCCCAAAATCTGAAATATCCCAAAATCTCAAATACCCAAAACTTCCAAATTCAGAAGACGTTGTAAGCCCAAAATTTCAAATTCCCTTACTTTAAACAATCCCAAAATCCAACTCTAAATTTCAAAAATCCCAAATTCCTAAAATCTTATATACACAAAATTAAAAAAATTCCAAAATATAATTCTGAAACCTCTAAATTCCTAAAATCACAAGACCTCAACCCCAAAATTTCAAATTCCCTTTATATACAATCCCAAAACCTAATTCCCGAAATCTCAAAAATTCAAAATCTGGGATTCCTAAAATCTCATAGAGTCAAAATTTCAGAAATCCAATATTCCAAAATTGGTAATTTCGTTACTTTCCAAAATCCATACAACTTAATCCCAAATTTACAAAAATTTCTAAAATGCTAGAATATTCTAGAATTTCCAATCGGCAAAATCCCAAAGATCTTAAAGGGCTGAAATTTCCACACAAAAATTCTAAACAAAAAAATTAAAAATCTCAAATTCCCGAAATTTATACTTTAAAATTCACAAAAATTAAAATTCTCAAAATTTCAAAAATCCCAAAATCTGAAATTCCAAAAATCTCACTCCCGATAATTCAAATTAAAAAAATCTAAAAATCCACATATTCCCAATATTATCGAAAATTCCCTAATTTCAAATTATCAACATTTTAAGAAAAAAATTAAATATCCTACCCTAAAATTTCCAACATTCTAAAAATTTTCAATATGAAAAAGATTAAAAAATCTCAAATTCCCGAAATTTCGTTACAAAGTTTTATTAAAATTGACAAAAATTCTAACTCTCGCGATTTTTAAAAATCCCAAAAACTCTCAGAATTTCAAAAATATAATTCCAAAGCCTCTAATTTCAAAGATCCTAAATTCCCAAAGTCTCAATTACCCAAAAATTTAAAAAAATCACAAGATCGATTGTGTACATTTTTAGTAAAGCTCTACATGTTGAACGACCAAATTTAACTTTTTGTTACTAAAATGGTCGCTCGTTTAAGTTGCAAGTTTTCACATCTTTTTTCTGACTACCTATCCGAACGCTCTTTTTTTAAATTTTCCAGAATTAAAAAAAATTTTTTTGTAGGTAGGTATTTCAGCTTTTCTTTAGATGTTTTAGTATTTTTTTAGAATTTCTTACATTTTCTAAAATTGTTGGGATATTTCAGATTTTTTAGAATTTCTTAATTTTCTAGCGGCATTGCTATGCGAAAAAACAACCTCGTGGGCTTGTCGCATTTTCGTAAAAATAGCGCCCAGACTGCGGACCCACCTCCGTTTTTCTCAACATGGACCCGCCCGTCAGTTTGAAGTTTAATTTTTTTATTAAAATGGCGGAAAATTTTCATTTTCTGGAATAGACGCCTTTTCACGGTGTCAAAAGGCTCCCGACGCGTGCGGATCAAAATTTTAGAAAGGTAAAGACCCGTCACGGACGTTTCCGAGCTCTATTTAACTCAGAATCGCCAAAAAACGACAGGGCTTTTTTTTGCATGTTTAATGGCGAAGAAATGAACAAATCAAATTTTGCCCGTGTGAATGTCGCCTCAACTTTTCACGGAGAACTGGATTCCGTCAAGAAACGTGACGTGCGACCTTCACGCAAGTCTTACCATTACCACTGCTTAACATAGGGACTATATTTGAATGTCACTTTATATACAGGGTGTAATGATAAAGTTGACAATTTTATACTGAAAAATTATTTATTTTATGTACATTAGGAAAATGTGGTTCATGTTTTTACAATAAGTGCTTAGTTATCAGTTATCACGATGGCAAAAGACGAAAGAACTAATTTTATTATCAATAATACTATCAATTTAGTTCTATCTTTCTTTCTTTAACAAAAAAAAATAAAACGGATTACAAAGGTACCAACTAAAAACAAAAAAAAATCACATTTTTCACTTGGAAATCCTTAAAAAAATGAGTTTTGTACTTAACCCTAAATACAATTTAAAAAAAAAATCACTACGTCCAATAAATATGTTTAAAAACAGTTCCGCGACATATAAAAATGAACAAAGTTCCCCCCCCCCCCTTTTTTTTTTGTGTGGGAACTCTCCGATCGCGAACGATTATGTATTTGGTTGACTATTTCAGTTCTCCAGAATTGCAATACAGTCTCTTCGTTTAACAGCACTGTCGTCACTGATCTGAATAAAATTAATCGGCGTACACGATGTAGGGTTGATCGACGTCCGCGACCTCGACCTGCACGAACTGCGGCTGAAGCATTTGCATTGTGTTGCTGTTGGAACGGCCCATCGAGTTTCTGGATCTGGGGAAGAGGGAGACGGTTTAGAGAAGTTTAAAAAGAAAAAACGTCGCGTACTCACTTGGCCTTTGCGTGTGTTAATATGTGACTCTTGAGATTTGTGGATTGGGCGAATTTCTTGTTGCATCCGTCGAACGGACAGACGTAAGGCCGGTCGCCTGTGTGAATGCGGACATGTGTTCTGAAATTTAAAAAATTGTGTGAGGATGAGTCGCAAATTATTGCAGGAAGCAGCAAAAATAAAGAGTGAATAATCTTTTCAAAAAGGCCCCCCCTCCACCCCCCGTAGCTTTGGTAAAATTGGCGATATCGATTTCGGTGTACAAATATAAATTAATTGAATCGTATTTTCCTAGCACAACTGGTTTAACTGGAAATGACTAAATTTCACAATTTAAATGGTACACCCTGTACATTTTTTGATTCTACAAACAATTTTACACTTAAAATGGTAAAATAAAAATTTTAAATTGAACACCTTGTATATTTTATTCTAAAAAGATAGCATTCCCTTTTCAAATCTTTTTGAATTCCTTTTTTAATCACTTGAATCTTTTTTTAATATCATTCCCAGTGTGATATTTTTGAATAGTGTATTTAATATGTTATCTTTTTAGATTAAAATATACCGGGTGTTCCATTTCAAAAACGATTGTATACTCACACAGCAGATTATTCAACAATCATTATAAACAAACTTTTATAAGAAACATTTTTCTGAACTAAAAAAATATAGTCATTCCAAAATATACAATTTTTTGAGTTTCCCCTGTATCTCTTAAGCAAGCGAATATTTTCAATTCTGGTTTTACCATTTTAAGTTTGACCCAAGAGCCTACATTACTTTTTTGTGATAGCAGCAACAATTACCCTGTATAATCAGTGTCGAAAATGAGACACCCTGTACAGGGCGCACATGGTTTACACACACGTATACCACAAGAACAATCAAAAGTGACAATTTCAATATGACGCCACCAGGGGATGAGATTAAAACTAAGAAAAAGAAAGTGATTCAAACAAACAAAAATTAAAAAAAGGTTCAAATGATTGAAAAAAAATTCAAACAGATTTTTGAATTTTTCAAAACATCGTTTTGAATTTTTTTGAACCAATATTACATTGTAACGTAAAATCAGCAGAATACATTTAACCCTACCCATCTAACATCTTACCATTGTCAATTTCACAATGACCCTATAATTATGTTCTTAGATGAAGAGAAATGTTTATTACAAAAGTTTGTTTATAATGATTGTTGAATAATCTGCTGTTTTCAAATTGAGTATACAAAGTCAAGTAAAAAAAATTATCGGACCTAACCTCATTTTTTAAATAAAGAACTGTGTATATTAATCTAAAGAAAGAGAAATGATTCGCAAAAAATTAAAAAAAAGGGTTCAAGATTCAAAAAAATTTCAAAAAGGCAACATTTTTGTAAATGGAACACACTGTATATTTTAATCTAAATTTATTAAATTCAAAAATATAGCACAGTAAGAGTCATATTAAAATATTCAATTCAAAAAAAATGTCAAAACGATTTTTTAATTTTTTAAAATATTGTTTTGAATCTTTTTGAGCCACTTTACTGTAACATGGTTGTGATCCGGAGTACGTTTAACCCTGCCCATCTTACAATTGTCAATTTCACAATGACCCTATATGTTCTTTGTTAAAAGAGGT
>NW_022170403.1:43869103-43937840 GCF_008802855.1 Photinus pyralis
ATTAAAAAAAAATTGAGGTGACATTTTCTTGCAGTTCAATTCTATCTTGCCACCATACGCAATATTATCAGCATCGCTGATTATATTGAATGTGTAAATTTACTCAACTCTGAACATACAAATCTCCTATGTTCAATTTTTAAATATACAAGTCAAATACCCCTTAAAATATGCAACTAATCTTACCTACTTTCATCTACTTCATCAAATGTTTTTCAATCAACATCAATACCTCAATTAATCACATAGATATTCCGATAAGAAAATTCCGCTCATTGGCCAATTCACAACATAAAGTGCAGCCAATAAAGATTTTTACTTTGAGAAAAATTCGCCAAAAAGTTGGCTTGCTCACAATGCAATTTGACGATCACTCCTAGGAAGTTTCACCTAGGAGGCCGCTCGAGTTAATTTGGCCTAGGGGTTATTTAAATATTACAAATAACAAATGGTTTACAAAAATAACAGAATGTGACCCAATCCAATTGTTTCTGATATAGCAAAGAGAGTTGTACAAGTGAAATGTTTGTGTTGCCTTTCATTTTGGAATCAGGTTTCGCAGCCACAAATAGAAATTAGAAAAAATGTGTTTGAAAAGGTTCAATTTACTAAAATTTGATGTCATTTGATCAAGTGGCCTTCTTTTGATAAGGCTTTAAAGGTGGGTTCATCCCAAGGTTAGTAAAGTTAATAGGTTGCATGGTAACTTTCGGCCAATAGGGGACCACGAGCGTGTGACGTAACTTTGTGCACATCCATTTTAACAGCTAAACACTGATTTTCAAAATTTTAATTAATTCCTCCAGTTTTGGATATTTTCTATATTAATTGCGTTCTTTCAAGAGGTACATATATAAGTTATGATAACATACATACATTTCTGTGTTGCGATGTGTGGTTATGAACATTTACATCAAAGTTGAAAGTGGGAGTATGTTTCCTTTTACTCCTAAATTGTTATAAAAAATAAAAACAAAGCCGTTAAATGACGTTTTTTATAAAGTTCTATGCCTATTACCTTTTAGGATATGTCAAATTGCTAACAAAGTGTCGTAGTTTCTAAAAAAAACACTACAGACAGGAAATGGTTTTCTGACCACAAAGGCTAGTGTAATTTATGAAACAAGACTTACAAATACATAAAGCAATTCTACCCGAGTACCAGCACGGAATCCTCTTTTCCTGGCATATTGTAAAGTATGAGAAAGTGAGCGTTCACATATGTGAATCACAGTCGGGTAACTGATCACATTAAATTAAATACAGTTCAATGGCTGTCACTTGCACACTGTGACGTCATTCGTACTTCGGCCCCCTCTCTTCGTTATGGTTGCTAGTAGTTACCATGCAACCTATTAACTTTACTAACCTTGGGTTCATCCGTTGCGTTGATCTGTCAAACGGATAGTACATTTTGTTAAGGTTCAGAGCAATCCTACCAGTAAACTCAGTAAACTTCATTAATGTATCTCAATACAGAGTCTTCATAAAATCACCTCGCATGTTTGTCTACATGGTCAGAAAAACTGCATATTCTATCAATCTAAAATTTGTTTAGTTTTCAATGACATCAGAATTAGTGTTGAAATATTCATAATTCTAACCTAGAAATGAAACAGAAAGATACTGGTGATAAAGAATATACTCATTTGCAAATATGGCCAGCCAGTATATACATAGAGCCCCAAATGCAGACATCTTTTTAGTAATGCATGATTTGGTCATAATTATCAAAAATGTTAACTCTACCTTTTCTTGGTCAGATTCATTACTTGAAAGAATGTTAATCTGTTTTGTAGGAGGAGGTGGAGGTGTAGAAATATTCCACCCAATATTTGCAGGGATGATCACAGAACTGCTAGTAATTCCCAGAGTAGGACTTTGCATAGCGCTGGAAACTGAGCTCACACTACTCGAAGATGTATAGCCTGTATTAAATTGCCAGCCAATTGGGCGACCGAGGGGCTGGTTAGTTTTGCTTTGAAATAAATTGTTTAGCAATGGCGAAGGTTGAGTATGATATTGCCTCATTTGATATTCGCGCAAGATATTCGCAGTTGGATTGGGCAATTGTTTTCCATTGACCGACCTAAAATGTAAGCGTAAATTAAGATTTACTTTAGTTTAGTACTCACATATTGGGTCCATCATCGTAAAGGTCTAAAATGCTGCTTGATGGAGGGCTAGTGAACGATATTAGATCTGCAGTACTTTCATCAGATGTAATAGAAGTTGTGCTATTTCGACGTTGCGATGATGGAGGTGGTGCAATTATTGAATTTGCAGGGCTGGTACTTGTTGCACCAGGTCTAGGTCTAGATTTTATATGATGTCGTTCGGGTCTGGCAGGACCGCAGTCCGATTCATTCATAGACGATGTGCGCAAAACTAAAACAGAAATACATTAATCTCCATTTTGCTACTTTGTCATCACATACCTGAAGTATTTTTAATGATTTTCGTTCTAGTCGAAACATTTTTTGTGGATATGTTGAGTTCCTGTAAGCGTTTTTGGTTTCTAAATTGTTCCAACGCCAATGACTCCAGGCTAAGTGCCTGTGCACGCTCCAAGTCCTCTTGAAATTGTTTTTCATAATCTACATTCTCAGTTGCCATCTAATAGGAATTTAATTGTTATTAATTGAGGAAAAACTAAGCCTAATGTCAGAAAATCATTAGAGGATTGACCAACATTAATTTTTGTATATTGTTACAGAATTCACCTACCTTCCCATATGTCTTCACGACTACCTACTCTTTCGTGTTCATTTTAATTGTAATTTATTATAATGGATATTGATTGAATAAAAAAATTAAACTATAAACATTATCGTGTCAAATAATCAACAAGTCAATTTAACCTAAATTTCCTATTATCATTTACATTTATTGCATACATCACACAACTGTTGCTATATTCAGCTAAAGGAGGATGACTAAATAAGCAAGGTGCGTGTATTAAAAAAAGAAAGATGATCTTATATACAGTGAACGCCCTCAAAAACGAATAAAATAGGACGAACATGAATCGTTCATTTTTGAAAATCAGTACTCAGTAGGCTGTACTATTTGTCCCCTAGAGAGTGAATACGTAACAATCGCTATTGATTATCAGCAAAAATTAACTTAGAGATGAGATTAAGGTATAGCTGTTGAAGACTGGACCAACACTTTGGCCAAGACATAGAGTAAATAACGTTTACTCTATGACCAAGATCAAGATCATACTTATAGTATTCTTTTGGAATGATTTTTATGAATTAAGTTATTAAGAGACGAAAGCCTTTAAAGTTTAAACTAAATCACTTCCTTACGAAATTGTTGTTTCTGCCTCTTGGAAATGGGAAGAGATTTCACGTTTTTTTTTCGCAATCGATACTCGATAGCTAATTATTATTACGTCTGCCTCTCGGATCAGTAAGTAGATGGCAATCAACCGTTTGAAATACATTATCCTGACATCTGTGGTGAGTGGTGACCCCTATTGTGTTAGACGACACACCTTACATTTGAAAAAATGGTAGTATGTATGAGAAAAATACGAAATGCTCTGTGTATACAGCAGTTGTGATGTCTTCGGTTTCGACCGTTCTGCGCAGGTGTCGACGAACAGGGATTTTCGTAACGAAGCTTGACTTTTGAAAAGTGTATTTACAGGTAGTGAGAGATTCTATCCTGCATATTAGTATACAGGGTGTTAATAACGGGCGATCAAAAATGAGTTGCTGTCGAGTCGCTTTTGGAAGTTCAAGTTAAATACGATTTTCCCATGTAAACAAAAGTTCCAAATGTGACTCCACAGTAACTCATTTTTGATCGCACAGTACTAAGTAGTCATTTAAAGAAACAAATTTTCTTAGTTTCAATTTTTGATTTGGTGTCCCCGTTCTTTTGTTTTCGATAAATTTATTTTATTTACTATTATATTACTATTGAAAATAAATAAGGATTTTCATAACTATTTTTTAGCTCTCTAAGATATTTGTATTTATGATTATTATTTATTTTTTCAAGTAAATTAAATAGGGCCGATCAAGAATTAAAAAAAAAGAATTTTTGAGAACCACCCCATCTATGTTTGAAAGCAAAAAAATTATCAAAGCCCTACACTAGGTACTACAACATTTGTTATAAACATTTTTCAATTTCGATTTCCAAAATGGCCCCCTTCGCAGGATAGATTGAAAAAAAATCTTTAGGGCAAAATAGTGTAGTAGATAGTATAGGGGTTTTATACATGTTTTACTTTCATGTTTTTAATGGCGATGCTTCGTAAATGTTTGTTGTTAATTTTTGTTATTGAATGCAGATAGTAATCTTTGGTGGGTGGCGAAGGGGTGGGCTCGGGTGAGATGGGATGGAAATGGCGAATAGGGGGAACGGGTAGTGAAGGGGCGGGACCAGGTGGCGAAGAGGTGGCATCGTGTGGTGAAGGGGTGAGATCAGGTGGGGATGGGATGGGAATGAGTGGAGATGGGGTGATAATGGGGTGCGATTAGGTGGCGAGGGCGTGTGATTGGGAGGCGATCGGGTGGTGAAGGGTTGGAATCGGGTGGCGAAGGGGTAGGATTGGGTGGCGATTGGCGAAGGGGTGGGATCTGGTGGCTAAGGGGAGAGAACGAGTGGCGATGGGGTGTGACCAGGTGGCGAAGGGGTGGCATCGGGTGGGGATGGTGTGAGATTGGATAGCGAAGGGGTGGGATCGGGTGGTAAATGGGTGGGATCGAGCGGTGAAATGGTTGAATAGGGGGGCGAAGTGGTGGGATCGGATTGGGATCGAGTGACGATAGGGTGGGAACGGGTGTCAATGGGGTGGGATCGGGTGGCGAAGGGATTTAATCACGTGAGATGGTGTGGGATCGGGTGGTAAAGGGTTGGGATCGCGTGATAAAGGAATGGAATTAAGTGGCGAAAGGGTTGGATCGGGATCGGATGGGATTGGGTTGCGAAAAGTTAAGATCGGATGGGGAACTGGTGGCAAAGTGGTGAAATCGGAGGGCGAAGTGTTGGGATTGGTTGATGATCTGATGGGATCGGGTGGCGAAGGGGTGTGATCGGGTGGCAAAAGGTTGGCGAAGTGTTGGGATCGGGCGGCGAAGGGGTGGGACTGCGTGGTGAAGGGGTGGGATCGGGTAGTAATAACAGTGTTAATTTTCAAATTATAGAGATACTATTCGAAAGATAGAATAGAAAGAGCAAATTACAGACAATCTTTTATATTTGAATTAAGCAAACTTTAATGAAAAGATCGAGTTTGAAATCTTTTATCAGTAGTGCCTTCCTTTGTAACCATTCCGACGCTTTTCTTCACTATTTTTCCTATCGGTTCTTGCCGTGGTACCCTATACGTCGTTGTTTGATCCATGATCGGAGGACAACCTTCCTTTACTAATCTCGCATCTTTATTCGTAATTTCTGCACAAATTAAATGCTTGCCGTGTTTTTTCCCATCCAACTCTTCTACGTCTGATTGCAGAATGTCTAACAAACTTCCATTAATTGCAGTTTGGCTACTTAATAGTGGATTATCGGCTCTTATCTGGTTTACAACATCTGTAAGACTTTTGTTCTTGGAAAAGCGCCCGTGACCTTTTTTAACACACTTTCGACATTTACTTAATGCCGACTGAATCAATTTGGATCGCTTCCTGTCTTCACCCTGAAATAATGTTTTAGCGGTTAACTGTAGCTAATACATTTTGTTACTATACGTACCTCAGCGGACGTTATTGCGTTAGTGAGAAATTTCTGTATGTCATTAGGGTCTCGTTCAATGTACGGGGGCATGTTCTGCATGTTTTTAGCTTTTAAAGATGCCAAACTGAATAAAGCCATCATGCTGTCAGATGGTAGGTCGTCTGTATCCCTATCTAATGCAACTGTCCGACTTTCACTATCCTCTATAACTATGGATTGATTTGATTCGAAATTACCAAAGGAGGTTGACGGAAAATCTTTACCACTTCCTGCTTCACTGAATTCTCCCGTAAGTAATTGTTCAACGCTTTCCAACTGATCATTTTCCTCGCCACTCGTTCTCTTCGCGTACTTTGTCCAAAATGAGGTGGTTTCAATACATTTAGTGCACACCTCGCTTCCACCTTGCGACTGAATCAAGTTGGTGTAAGATGACCGTATTAGATATTTCGCTTTAGGATCTAGTGATTTATCATGATCCACTCCACTTGATTCATAAACGACCGTTAAGCTGCTCCCTTTTGGCCTAACTTTATCCCCACTATGCTCAATCGAACTTGAAGACGAAGGTCGGAGACCGATTTTAGTTTTGCCTGAGTAACTGCAATAAACTTCGTACGCAGATTCAACTTGATTTGATTCGGCCGATGTTGAATCATCTTGGTCTGCTGGTTGTTTCAACGTACAACTCGAGCCATCAAAGCACGGTGTGCAAGATTTGGTGTTGACGCCAATACACGTTCCCATATTTTCAACGATTGGTCCAGATAAGAAAGTAACCAGGTAACGCATTTCGGCAGTATTTAGATGCTCGGAAGTTACGTTTTTAACAATAATCGTAGCAGCGATGGTAATGTAATCGTTACAACGCGAACTATCAAACTCGTTGGCAGCGAATAGTATGTTGTTATAAATTTTTTCGGCGACATACTCAACTTTGTGAACTGACACATTTTCATTTTTGTCCTCTACGTCTTCAAGAAAGGAACTGAATCTCAAAATAACTTCTTTCAAAATTTCGTTTGCATGAACATTGCCATTTAAATCTTTTTTTATGGAGTATCCCATTTTTAAATTTTCCTGTACACTTAGTGATACGCTGTGCTCTACTTGAGTCTGAGTGTCTACAGAATTCGTTTTCGCTTCATCTTGTAATGATTCTGGTTGGTGGTCGCAGCTCACGCTAGCTTCTGAAGGTACCATAGGTGCTTCATTAGAAATGGAGGAAGTAGCAATTAGAGATTCCGATGGAGTGGGTTCAGGATACAGTTCCTTCATCAAATCTTCTCTCTGTTTAGAGTTATAATATAAAGGAACCGTTGTATGCCTAATTTTGTTAATTTTACTAGCACGTCGCCTTTTCCAATTTTTTAAGCGTTCTGAAAGCGGTACAACCGGTTCTGCCACGTGCATTTTTTCAGCCTCAGCTAGAAGATAGGCTTTCTTTTTATCGGTTTGGTCACTTTTAAATTCCGTTAAAATCTTGTCGTAAAATATGAAAAATTCAGAGGCACCGGACCAGGTAATTTTCGGATTGGGTGTGAGTAAATCCCTCAAGGTTTTGTAAAATGGTAACAACGTAGGTGCACTTGGAAGCCCACGCAAGATTAGTCTTTTTGTATAAAATGTCTTGGCCTCTTCGCACTTATTTGCCTTCTGTTTGGTTAACGTTAAAGACTTCTCTTTGTAGGGAAGCATAAATTCGTAGTCCTTTGGTACATCAACCGAAGTTTCCAAAATGACCAATGAGGAATGTTTATCTTGTGAACTCTTTACAGTAACATGTTCATGCTTCTGTGCCATTAAGCGTTGATTTTCAAACGACATAGTGTCCCACAGTTTGCAACCATTTAAAGATCTTGTTAGCAGAAAAAGTTGCTGAAACTCAAATGGGCGGTGCATCTCACAACATTCTTTATTTCTTCCTCCTGCTTCATAATCTGTGTTCTTGTAACACCTGCCATCATAATTTACTACAAACTTCTTTCTAAAGCTGTCAACTGTTTTCAAAAGTTTAATTTTGCTTGAATTAAAAGCGCCCCTCTCCTTGTTAAAAAAAGGTCTAAGGTTCAAAGTCGTTGTACACTTCCCTAGACAGTTGTGGCATAATTGTGACTCCAACACTAATTTGTCGCATGTTATGTTGGCGGCGATTCGGTCATCGACTTGCATTTTGTATTCTCCCAAATCGGTCATGTTAATATTTATATTACCAGGAAGTGTAATATCCGCATACTTGCTCGAGCCATAATACGCCACAGTGGCGTAATGTGGATTTTCCAATTTGAAATTTAGAAAGACAGATACCCATCCTGTTTCTGCGGGTTTGGTTTTGTCGTCTGTAGATGACATAGAGCCAGAAACGGAATGTAAAGAGGCTTGCTCTTGCTTGTCACATGTAATATTACAACGAATAGGCTCATCAACTACGTAGATCAATTCTGGTTCAATATAGATCCAAGATGATATTCTGCTACCATCGGGGAACTGTGTTATTAGAACTCCATCGCGATTCAGCAAACTATGCGTTCCATCCTCTCTGGTGAAAAGAACTTCTTCATATCGATAATCGGTCACAGTCGAAGTATAAAACTTCTTTTCTTCAACTATTGCCGATTTTACTTTTGTTATCTTTCTTCCATCGCAAGTAATTAAAGAAAACTTTGCACATGGAGACATCGAATTTTGCAAAAAATAAACGCCACTATGACAATTTTTCAACCTTCTAAATGGAGATCTACTATAACTGGTGAATGATTTACTTACCTCGTGCTTTTCCAATCGGTACACTACCCTTTGTAGATGCCTTTTAAATTTGCGGAAATTTGCACCGTATGCGTGCAAGTGTGTTAAATGAGAAAACACTTTGCGTTTTAGTCTCGAGTTATTGGCACCTTTTTCCTTAATTGTAGATAAATTACAGTTAGCAATGTGGCCATTTACGTTTAAGAGATTCAAATTTCCATCATTTTTACTAATCACTAAGATGCCATTTCTCAAAAAAGTGCGTGAAGACTCGCTGGAAATTGATTTTGATTGTGGACCCACATCTACATACCTCTGCCGTAAACAAAAATGTGCCCCTTCAACTCCAGGCACGGTTTCCACGATCAATCCAGACGGCAACGAAACTTTTAAATTGTAATTTGGACTATTCCCCACAATAAGAGGTTTAATAGGCAGTAACTTCGAAATTTTTAATTCACTTTCACCGTAACGCAAACGCGGTTTAATAGCTAAGCGTTTTATCACAGTTCCTTCAGGAATGGCAACGGAAGATTTCACTCGTTTTACGTATTGATTTTTATGAAGTCTGCTCGAACAAATTTTAAATATTGGGATTTGAGAAACTTGCGCCTCCCTAATCTTGCCTAGTACTTTTTTTGTTGACCTTTTTAAAATGGTAAAATCTTCCGATGAAAAGGCTCGACGTGCTTGACTACTCCAAAGAGTTTCTTCGTCTTGTACGTCTTCTACTTCCTCAGTGTTGGTTATGGTAATAAACTTGGTCGACCTTTTTCTTGGCACATGTTCTCCTCTACGTAATTTTGCACTCACAACATTTTTGATTTCGGTTATTTCCTCATTACTCAAAGTTTCGCTTGATAAGACATATTTAACGGGAATTTTTCTTTTGGCTACTTCTCGCAGGAAGGGAGTCAATAGATCTTGAGATAAAATCAAATTTCTTTTAGTAATCATTGGGACGTCGAAGCATTTCATTACGCGACTTTGGGTTTCCGACACAAAATACAGTCGCTGCCGTAAATTGGGATCGCCTTCTTTTATCGCATGATATAAGTTGGAAAATAATTTGGATTCGGGCCTTTTCGGTTTGTGGGGTTTCCCAAATGCCACAATAGTTTGGTTTGCCAAAGCGAAATGAAAGGTGAGCGGTTCTGACCAAGTTATCTCATTTTTGTGGAGTACTAAGCTGTGTCCGCCAACTGATACGTTAATGGATAACGTTTTGGGTGATTTCAAAAAGCGAGTTTGATCAACTGTTACTTTGACACCATCTTGACTGTGAAATAGGATTGTCGAGCCCGTTAATTGCAAACGGTGATCGCAGTGATCATATGCATAATACCGAAAGTCTGAGTCGGCGAAATGAAGACTAAGTTTTTTAGACGGCAGTGGTAGAGGTGGTTCTGATAGTTTTTCGAGAGTAGCGATTGGTGCAGTTGTAGGAGACGGGTTTAATTTTGTTTCGTTTTTGGCCTTTGCTTTGAATGATCCTGGTTGTACAAAATCGGAATCAGTAAAGATTAACTCGGGGTAAAATGTTTGCTTTGCGACCTGCTGCGCTCTGACGTTCTCGTCATACTCCTTTTCGCGATCTTTGAGATACTTTTCTTCTTGCATTTTTAGCCATTCACAATCTTCATTAATGACATACTTACAGAAGTCTTTCAACCCAATATTCGTTCTTAACGATTCATTGTGTACTCGCCGATTGAGTCCAAATTCGTCCAGATCATTGTGAAATCTCAACAAAATTGTATCATCAAAGGCATTAAATTTGTAATCCATGCAAGCGTGATTCTGTTCGGCATCAAAGAGATCTTGTAGCATTACGTCTGACGTTAATTTATCGTACCATTTAAATGACGCCATATTTCGAACCTCGTAAACGTTTTGATTACCGGGTATCGACTTGAAAGTATCATTTGTTAAAGTAGTAACCCCTGGTGCAGTGTCTTCTATCGGCGCGAACAATGAGGTGAATGAATTGTTGCAAGTTGTAACTGAATTTTTGTCGGTAGAACATTTCATTGAGTGAAAGAGGACTACGTGAAGAGCATACTGTATTTCCTGCACAGGTAGCTCTAAAACACTAGCCAAGTTCTTCAAGTTGTATTTGTTCAGAAAAACCTGGAGCTCTTTAAAATTGCAACGTTTCCACAACAGTGCTGAACGGCACATCTCTAGACCATGATGATTAATTCTTAAGTACTCGGGGCGAATTTTCTCGTATGGACTTATTCGTATGTAATTGTGATTCCTTTCGTGAGTTAGAAATGGTTTTCTTGATATTCCTAAGTTTGCTTTTGAACCATCACGATGCTCGTTTAAATTGTTAGAACAAAAAGATGGAGCAGCTCTTTTTAGTATGTCACCAATACACCTCTTGATGCTTTTGTGTGTGGGTAACTCTTTCGCTGGTGATTCATAGGTTACAAATATTTCAGACGAGTTCGTGGCAGGTAGATTTGACGATGACAATCGTTGAAGTTGCTCGAGCATGGCGTATAAAAGAAAAGATACGTTGAAACATTCGGGAGGCAACAAATTCATAATTTTATTGTACAAAGGGTACTTTCCAGAGGAAGCAAAATTGGGTTTCGGACCCACATTGCACATTTTCAAATGTCTGATGTAGTTTGCATAGCATCTTTGTACATCAAAGAATCGTAGTAACTCATCAGAGATAGTATTGAACACTTTTACGCATAACTTTGTAGTAACACATTGGGTCTCAAACGCAAACGAAGCTGGACAAATGAGCATGTGGTACGTATGCGTAAAACACTCCTCATAGTTTTCATTTTCAAAGTTATTATAAAGGTTCGTCCAAAAGTCAAGCAAAGCTTGCGATTTCTTAGTTTTACGTTTAGTTGCTTTCTGAGAGCAGTTAACGCCGTCATCATTATCATAACCAGATGAAATTGGTTTGAAACTGGGTTCAACAACTTGGACTAAACATAAACAGGGAACCTTCGCTTCAAACAACGTTCTAAACAGTTGATAATCGTAAAATCCTATCATAACAAAGAGAAGCTCTTTTGATTCCACGGGAATAGATTCGTAAAGTAAAGGATTGTCCACTTTTTTGGATTTAAAGAAAGTGTTAGTTTTTAATTTGTACGCATTGAATGGATCAAAAGGTTGACCTTTAGGTTTCTTCTCGACTGGATTTAATAATTCGGCCCTTTCATTATTCAAATCTCTTTCCGTCATTAATAGCCTTTGACTCGCAGAAACATCTTCATCGATTAAGTACATTACATGAAGTTTAATTAAGTTAACCATCCACGTGTATGGAAGGCGACCGTGGTACATCAAATACTCATAAGTGTCTTTGGCAGCAAGGTTATACAATTCATTGGATTTTTTCTTACCCGTTAGAGGCTGACTGTAAACTGTTGTAACATTGTTCAAAATATCTTGATAAGTTATTATTTTAACGTTACTTAAAGGGTTTTTCTTTGAACCAAAGTAAAATTTGTCAAGTACCTTACCAGCACCTTCAGAGCGCTCAACCATGAATAAGAATTCGCAAGTTCGACTTTTATGAAAGTTCTTTAAATCTTCGTCGAAAATTATTGTTTGCCAATTCATGTTTCTTCTAGTAGTTGTAGATTAACTGTTACACTGATATCAGAGTCAATGTCACTGTCACACTATACATTCAGCTTTTACTCTACCTGCTATTTTTTTGTAGGCGCTTCATGATCAAATCACAAAATCTCTTTTTCCGATACTCTGATGGTCGAATCATTTTTTTCAAACACCTCTTAAATTCTATTCTAAAACAGTGCCACCATAAGCGAGATGGAACAGGGTAACACCACGCGTTTGCCAAACTTCAAAATACCTAATTATAGTGCCACTATCAGAATAGACTAAGTGACTGGATAAGTATCTCATTAGCTTCTTGCGCTTTATAGAAAATACGTCCCTTAACCCTTGAAACATATTGTGAAATGTACAATTCAAGATTCGCCGTTGTTGTCGTAGAAAGACGCATCTGAATACTGTATTGTAAGTATAACGGGAACGTTCCGCAGAGTCGAAGACTTTGTGTGGCGCGCATTAACAGTACTGAGAAGAAACCGAGAAGGAATGGTATAGGAGGCTATTGAACCCGATAGAGCTGAGAAAAGTATGGGCCATGGTATAGAAACAGCTTTTATCACGGAGAACTTACCCGTAATCCGCAAGCCACTTGGAGAGAGTCAGACGAACCAAGTCAGGAACAAGGAATAGAGAGAAGGCAATGAGCTTCACTGGTCCAGCATCAGGGGTAGGGGCAGTCCCATCTTATATAACGTTTTCAAGATTATTTTTCAATAAAATAAATATCAAACCCAAAAACCCGCAGAGATAATCCAACTAGTGAACCCAACACTCGAAGAGAAACAACTGAGTGAAATAGAAATCGACGTCGGCGAGGATGAGCGTAAAAAATTTCTTTATCGGAACAACAGATCACAATAACATTGGAAGAAAAGAAATTTTAGAGAAAAACAACGAATTAAAAAAACTGAAAAACCAAGAGAAAAAGATATATCCCAGAAAGTGATGGCAGTAAAAACAAGTAAAAAGGTTTACGCCCTAAGGCGAGTAACTTCAGCGCATTTTCCATGAATTGATCAGTATTTCTCAAAAAGCCATAGCTATGTGCGCTATGTTTTTCCTTACTAGCGGCATATATGGTTAAAATTTCAAAGAAATATCTCCATAAATAAAAAAGTTGCCGTTGCGTAGTTCGCGCATGGGTACATTTAATTTATGCTATAGGTATGCGATGTGTGTTTTTACTAGAAGCGTCTATGGTTAAACGTTAGAGAGACATCTTCATAAGATAATAAACAGTTGGCATTTTGCAGTCTGCGCATGCGCGCATTCTATTTTTACTATGTGCGATGTGTTTGAGAAATATCTTCATAAATAAGAAAGTTGGTACCGACTGCGCATATCTAATGTTTGCAATATCAATATTCTCGCCTTTAACAGTTACATCTGTGATTAAAATTTCAAAAAGATATCTCGATAAATAAGAAAGTTGGCATTGCGCAGCCTGCGTATACGCAAATCTGATTTTTGCTATATGCGATGTGTTTGCCTTTTCTAGAAGTATTTGTGGTTAAAATTTCTTTTCTTTTGTCACTGTGGGTGTCACGGGTGATCGTTTTGCAGTTTAAAACATTTGTTCAAATTTGTATTCCATTTAACATAGGAAAATTTACATTTGTACCTTTTTGTAGGAAATGTAAACGGGAGTAAGTATGGCGATAAACAAATAGCATTTACAATTAAGCGAGCTGGATAGATCCGATAAGCTCCGGATCGACCGTGTTACCAGATCTAGGTATTAACTGTTTTGGCGGAGACGTACGGGGGGCTTTGTATGGAGATGTGAGGCGAAAATCCGCGCGAACTACACGGCTTGACTAGGTTCCGTTTCAGAACTTATGTTGGGCATAATATAAATAGACAACTAATGGCCGTTTGCACCGACAAATTTAAGCGGAGTTTAGCTTAGGCGTAGCTAAAATCCATGGCAACCATTGTCTCAATAATCGTTTCCATGGACGCTTAAGCTAAGCTCCGCTTAAATTTGTCAGTGCAAACGGCAATAAGCCGAAAAGTCTGGCATTTACCTTAACCTTGATCGCAAAACCGTGAGACGAGCCATTCAATTTTCTCAACGGCGCGATCGTGAAGGCATTCTTCGTCTAATCTTAACCATAGTAGTGTGTTGATTTTAAACGATCTCTAGGATCGTTAATAAACTTCTTAATATATCGGTTACAGAAACTACCATGAGGAAAACCAAACATGATCTATTCTAATTTTTTTCATTATGCACGGGTGTAGGTAATGGATACTATGTCAGGCCTCTAAATTATACGTTATGACCTCATTTTCAGGGAGGTCGAAGGTTTTACATTTATACGAAGATAACAATTTGTACATGGGAATATTTAGGTATTTGATGGGACCCACTCTTCTGTTTACAGTTTGAAATTGTGTCAAGTCTAAAACTTGAGCTTTTCTGCATAATGGGCGATATATCATTTGTAAATAATTTTTTGGTCAGATCGATACTTACCAAGTCGTTTTCTCCCTCTTGACCTATCGCAGTTAAAAAGTGGATACACCAGATTGGACTTCCGTTTTCCAATTAAGTGTTCTTTTGTGTAGCACGCCACCTCAAATCATTTCATGAATCATTGGCCCATATAGGCGTTGAGCCAGGTGGTCAAAAATAAACGATTTGGTGTCCTTTCTGGGGAGTAAGTGTAACCTACAAATTTAGATTCGTCATGAAGGTAGGATAAATGTTTGGTATGATACTTCGTAAAATTCGGTAGCTTAGTGACGTTATGGCGTCACAAAGATGGCCGTCGGGCGAAAATCTTAATTATGCATTCTAAAGTCTGGTTTCATGTGTAAGGATTAAGAGTGATCGGTGCAACATAATGCCAGGATTATTATTCAAGATGATATTTTGTAAAATTTGGTAGCTTAGTGACATCATGACGTCACAAATATGGCCGCCAAGTGACAATCGTAGTATACCGTTTTAAGGCAAGTTTTAAGACAAATTTTAATTTCACTCAAGCATAAAGACAGGATCAATGATTTGGGTGATACTTTGTGAAAGTTGGTAGCTAAGATGGCAGCTAAGCGGTTTTCATGATACTGCTTTATAATTGTCAATTTTTTGTAAATGGTAAAAAGTCTGCCCGGAATCCATATCTGAAACAAAAAGGCAAAAGTTGACTATAGGGCAAATTGAAATAACAAGACCGATATTATCTGCTCGGCTTTATGGTTCAGTGGTAGAGCGTTCGACTATAAATCCGGAGGTCGGGTGTTCGAACCTGAGTTGAGGTTCTGTCGGATACCTATTCCGAATTAGGTTTTCCTGCAGTTTTCCTAATTCGTAAGGTAAATACCGGAGTAGTACACAACAACTTAGGACCTTCTGCAGAGTCACCCCTAAAAAGCCTTATGACCCACTCTGTAATTGGGCGCAAGTCTATTGATGGCCCAGAACAAGAGAAGGATAATAAATAAATGATCCTGTCACTAAGCTACTCAATTTTAAGAAACTAACAAAGAGTAACAGACAAACAATGAGGAGGGCGGAACGGAAGGCAATACGGATACTGCTTGAAAACAACAACCTCACAAGAAAAGAGATAAGGGAATTACTAGAGGAAAGGCGATCACTGGGCGACTGAAGATGAGGCAGCTGAGATAGTGGGAGCATATAAACAGGAGGAACAAAGATCATATACTGCAGATGGCCAAGAATCTACGTGCTTCGGAATGGAAAGTAGGCCGACCCTGCTTCACATGGAACATCACTATAGACCAAACGGTGGCGGCCTCGGGGAGTGGGGACTCCCATAGGAAAATGGGAAGAGTGGAGCAGAGACAAAAACCAAATGAAGAAAGAAAGCAAATGAGTACTGGAGGTGGAGGAAGAATCAGATATAAGCACAAGCAGCCCAGAGGAGGAGACAGAAAGATAGGCACGAAGAGGACAACAATGAGAAAGGGTTCCATGCAGATATTCCAGTGGCGAAGCTGTGGTCGTACCCTTTCGGCTCGGATCACACCCAGTTAGCCCCCCCTCCCTCAACCTCCCCAATCCACCAAATTGTTTTTCATATGTCGTGGCCCAGCTCAATGACAACAAAGTTGTCGGAATGCACCCCTGTTAGTACCTACCAGGAACACATCCCCACGACAGTTGACTAAATTCTGGGAGAGGCGGCTACGCTATGCGTATGCCAAAGTATCAAGTATCATCTCAAACATTGATCCTGGCTTTATGCTGCATCAAAATTTGTATGATACTTCCATTCCCTACAACTAAAACTAGACATTTAGAACGTGACGTTGTAACGTACCTGAACTATCGAATGTCACAAAGTATCATCCCAAACATTAATCCTAGCTTTATGCTGAATCAAAATCTGTATGATACTTTTACTTCTTACACATGAAACCAGACTTTATAATGCTTAACTAAGATTTTCGCCTGGCGGTCATCTTTGTGACGTCATAATGTCACTAAGCTACCGAATTTTACGAAGTATCATGCCAAACATTTTTCCTACCTTCATGACGAATCTAAATTTGTAGGTTTCGCTTACTCCCCAGAAATGAAACCGCACATGCCCTCTGGCTCAACGCCATATATGAATAAAAGGGAGCACATGCTTATGCTTGCAAAAGTCAAAGTAAATACTCGTAAGAGCCCCTTCACACTAGGCTGCTGAGCAGCGCTGCTAAGTCGCCAAGTGTGAAGGGGCTCTTACGAGTATTTACTTTGAATTTTGCAAGTATAAGCATATGCTCCCTTTTATTCATATGGGCCATTGTTTAAGGTTATTTAGTGTTATCCATAAAGGTAAAAGTGCAGGCGGTCTGGTCATCAAACCAACGCCAAGTCACATGCGACATTAATCAAGATCTGTCGTTTTCCACATTAAATTCACCCACTCCCCAAAATATTCCTTTTTCTAATCATCCAGGTTGTTGGCTGACATGCAGTTGTTACATCTTACGATACGCAATATAGCTGCCTGTGTGTGATACTATTATTCTTCGCCGGCTCTAAATAGCAAAATAGACCCCAAATGTCAAAATCACAAAAAAAATGTGCTACAAAAAACCAAAGCTAAAAAACCCCTAAAGCGAATTTTAAAAAGGGACAGATAACCTCGGTGTGACGTCACGGGGTCCTTGGTCACGGACGGATAGATGGACACCATCGACACTCCTATACAGATTCCATCGCTTTGCTCTGCCGCTGCTAAAAGGACGGCTATCTGTAGCGCGAACCAAGAAAAATACCTATTCCAATTTTTGATTTGATATAGGTACTTACTCTGTGTATTAGATAACTTGATTAATTTCTAAGCAATTTTTTTAGGTTTTATTTATTTGGCAAACCTCAACGTTAATGCACATTTTTGTTATTTATAGCATTTGACTCCGCGATTTCGTTTTTCAAATTTTTTAAAATGTCCAATTCTTTTAATTTAATTCTATTCCTATTACTCGCTCTTTGTCCATACTGTAATTGACGTTTTCTTAATTCCATCTGCAAAAAATGTGCACTATGAATACATACACTGCTGAATTATTGGGTATTATTACGATAGCTATAGTTATTTATCTAAGAATGTAGTGTAGCGTTACTGTCTTTGTAAATATAATGTAGATCTGGACTTAGGAAGACCTTAGCCACTGAAAGACTTGATCAAGTTACCATAACAAACTGGCTCCGGTAGAATATTCATTCATAAATCCAGTGAGCGAGTCGAACTACGAAAGCAAATTTCTTCACGACAAACATTAAATATAGCGATTCTGAATCAATTTTGAAAAAAAAAGTTAACCTTCTAGCACTTGCTATGGAACTAACATTCTTCGCCTTCGACTCGCGCTCGGAACTCATATTGAATTTCTCCATTCCAACCTTCTTATTACAGTCTATAGTACTATTTTAACGCCCTAAAAACAACATTTTTTTGTATAACAAAAGACTCTCGAACGAAATAGGAAATTTGCGTACATACATAGTTCAGTTGACTCTTCACATCAGACCTTATATCAGATTCCACAGTTCTGATCTTTGCTGAGTTGTTTATAATGCTCAACATATAAAGAGTCAAAGTTTTGCACCTCGATAACACAAAGTGACATTGTAAAAAATAAAATAACCAAATACTTTCTTACATGTTCTGAAATTTTTGAAATCAACTTTAACACTCAAGGGCCATTCCTATCAAGCATGCATTCGGCAAATTCCAGCAAATTTTGCACAATTTGAGACCAAATTGTTTCGAAACAAACTGGCCCACATTTATTGACCTATTCGAATTAGTTGTTTGCTGATGATGACAGCCTTGCTGTTGAAACACGTTCGATATTATAATATATTATTGTGGTTTATTGGTGTTTTCGTTTTACTTTTCTCAATATTCTTTCTCTTCGCCCCTCGAGGTTGGTTGGGACAAAGGGTTAAGGACACAACAACTAGGTATAATTGACAACACACAAGATCTTGTTTAAATCCCGAAAGTAATTTCGGTGGTTCTATTTCACTCGAAAAACTCATTACTGTCAATATTATAAAAAGAAGTGTACCATCTACTATTTAAATGTGCCATACATGTTCAAGAACTTACTTTATCCTTAAATCGAACAGTGTCAGCACCCAAGCCTCCCATATCAGGAATAGGATACAATTTGTTTACGCGTCTCTTGCTCTTGTTTGCGCATCTTGTGGGAGTCGTGCAACTAAATATCTCCGAAGTGCTACTAGGTGGAGGTGCGACAATTGCAGGAGATTGATTAGCATCGCCACTGCCTATTTTATTTTGGTTAGATTCTGTAATTGCTTTCATGTAAAAGCTGCAAAAAGAGTTGGCATAAAGATCTGGAAAAGAAAAAAAGTAACTTACCTTGTAGTATCCGATTGACAATCTTCAGCATCACGAAACTGCTCGTTTTCATTTGATGTTAAACTAATCAAACTTCTCTTAGTGTCGCCAAAGACCGATCTTTGCGTGTCCTTTATATCAATGTTTGGCGTTTGTTCAGGATAACCGATACGCCTGTGGAACATTGTCAAGTATGACCGGGACCGTACTTCAGGAATGAAGATTTCTGAACCTTTGCTAGACATTTTTGTGTTTCTGCACTTAATTAGTTTCTTTCTAGATGTTTCGCATTTTTTAGAACTACCAGTACGTACTTTCTCATCATGTACGAAGCAGTCAGTGCCTTGAGGCTTTTGAGAAGGAGTCGAACAGCATTTTCTGCATTTTATACCAAATTTATCTATATCTCCCGAATATAATGGTACCAAAGTAGAAATATCACGCGGATGGTCTAATCTTGCCGAATTTAAGGAACATTTCCTTTCAAACTCGCTTTTTAAACTTGAATTTGAACTTTTTCTTGAACATTGTGATGAATGATTTGGAGGATATTTGATTACCAATACGCAAGAGCTTGAGGACAAGTTTACTACCTCATTTTCGATAACTATCAAATTATCATTTCCGGTGATGCTACTCACAGCTTTATCAGAAGGACTGTCTGACGGAGTCGAGTGTTCTCCCTCCAGAGAATCGTAGAATACTTCGCTAGCCATATATTCATTACACGGAAGAACAAATTAATTGTTAATTTAGACTATGACATCGATGTCAGTGACTTATTGAATGTATCGATACAACACAGCCAACTACAAATGTAGGTAACAGTCATTGATGCTTTTATTACTTAAAGGGTAGTTTATACGAAATAGTAAATTGCGATAGTAATTCTAAGAGTAACTTGCGCTTCGACCATTTAAACCTGGACTGCTAGCGTCGTATCATTGTGTAATTAAATATTCACTCAACGGTCGTATAATATCTAATATAAAACTTGAAGCCAACATCTGCAGCGCCATCACTAGGTATGACTAAAATGAGAACTAAATCTGAGGCGCTAAATATGAAATTTGCAAGGACAAGTATATCCACACAATAGTATATTAAGATACAAGTTTCTAATCAAGTCTTTAAAGCATGCGCAACGAGTTTAATGGCACTACGCGAAGCGGAGTGCCTTTACCGTTGCAAGGGCTTTAAAGACCAATTATACACGTGTATCTTAATAGTATTTTTTATTATACCTGCAATATAATTTAAAAATAGGAAATACAATGGAATCATATTGACGTTATACTCGAATACATGTCTAATTAAGTGGGCTGGGTGCAAGGCCAATAGAGAGAATATAATATAATATAAATAATAATTGACTGATACCTTCAGTCTCAATGCGCGAAATTGAACTTCGCGCTCTTGTTATATAAATAACTATTTTATTATACCTGAATCACAATCTCCGTTTTAAACACTCAAATGCGTGCGAAAAAAAGGCCTTTAAAACACACGCACTTTAAAGTTGCTAGGTAATGATACTTCAAGTATGACTTTTGAAACTGTCATCTGGGTGAAATTAAAAATCCTCTTAGGTCGCTTTCTGTTGTGGTGCCCTAGCACCCTAAAACGTAGACAACACATTGTACATATATGCACATACAGACGTGTAAACGAACGCGACCCAAAACAAGCACACGAGCGAACGCGACCTCCAACGCGGAGACCCCCACCGCTCCGGAGACCTTTAAAAAGGAGAAGCAACCGGCAAGAAATTCAATTCGAAGCGAGCTCCCCTATAGTAAGCCCGAATTCAAAAGCAAGTCCGAGCTATTATAGTGAGGCAACAGCAAGCTGAGCTACCACGTAGCAAAGCAAAACGAAACCGATGTCCCCTACACCACGAACGCCACGAAAGGAGAGGAAGCAGCTGAAGAACGTTCTACGAGAATTCCGACAGCGACCAGCCGTACCCCGAATGTGCAGCCCGCTTCCACCATCACCAACGAAGGCACCATCATCGAACCGGACCTGGAAGTTGACACGACTCAGTTTGCCCGTGCATGGTAAAAATAGCCGATCCCAGACGTTTTATCATCCGTACGCGTTACCGTACTACCAACATTCTTGAATGTACTCGCTTGTAAATTATGTACATATGTTTGTATCTATCTTAAGTTAATCGGCATGTAAATATAACCGACAAATAAAGGAACACGCAACACAACCCACTAAACTGTAAATGCAGAACATTTCTTTGGCTTGTAGCTATCCTTTGGTTGAATCTTCCACAAACGCGCGTAATTTAGGGTATGCTTCCAAATCTGTTCCACTTTTGAATCGCAGCATTGTTTGAAGTTTTGAATGAATGCACCAAAAGATAGAAGATTTATAATAAATACCTTTGACATTTCCTTCATATATGCCAGCATTATCGATGCTTTTAAGACTTTATAACTTCCTATTCATCCATGGAAACAACTTTTCATATTCTTTATAATAGGCTTTACTGGATTTGGATTTTACACCTACCAACGCTTCTTTAGATTTTACAAGCGTCGTGCCATTAAACTCGTTGCGCGTGCATTAAAGACTTGATTATGCACTTGTATCTTAATATACTATTATATTCAAAGCCATTACCGAATAGCTTTACGTGACATATGTTGCCTACTTTTAGGGTATTAATATTGTATTGTACTTCAGATCTTTACTGCATTAAATTAATTAATGTTGCAACATTTTTATACTACCTATTTGATCACACAAATATACCACATGTAACAAGCCTTTGAGGGCCACACCGAGGTGCTCTGCCGCTTTTTTAGGTTCGCTTTAGCGGTTTATTTTTTCTTTACCCACTAGCCAATATGTACTTATTCACCTAGGGTAGACACATAAGTATATCGCAGATTAAAAAAAAATGTTTCGGAACAGGAAACATTACCAAAGCAAGCTTTAAAACGACTTTTATTTAAAACCTCTGGTCTATAATACCACCCTCATCAACTTCAAGACGGCTGTTTAACCAGAATCGTAAAAGATACATGGAATGCCAAAAGCTGAAACTCATTTTTAGCGTAACACAACGAAGGGGTAACGCCTTATGTGCTCGCAGTCGTCTGTGTGTCTGTTTCAACGAGATTTCGGGCCATGGGCCACCTACAGCCTTCGGGTTTACGCTCATTGATAGCTGCTCTGGTCCATATTAATTGTCCGTTACTCATTATTTACAGTTGTGGGTTTTGAAACATTTTTTTGTATAGTGAACGAATTACTGGTCCTTTTTTGTCAAAAATCGTATCGAGAGTGTTACTTCTTTTCACGATGTTTACTATGCGGTTCCATTGCGTTTAGTTCTATCTATGAAAAATAGCATCAATTTTTGAGTGACAGTAAAACCGTAACACGTAACATTGCGTCGTATGGAGCCTTCCACACACGCATACTTCCTTCAATCAGTTCAGTGTATTCACCTTCTCCGCCTAATTTGAACCCTTGCAATAATTCACACGACTCAGACATGATGGATCACTATGGCATTCTCGTACTAAAACACATTGATCAACACTGTGTTCTAAGAGCCTTAAAGAAACTTAAGTCTAAGAAGTCCATGGGTCCGGATTTGCTTCCTCAATACTTTTTTAAAGGCTACTCTGAATTACTGAGTAAACCGCTATGCATAATCTATAACCAGTGTCTTAAGTCGAACACTTTTCCCGACTTTTGGAAAACCACTAAGGTAACACCAATATTTAAAAGTGGAAACAGACATTCGGCCTCCAACTATAGACCGATCTCTATACTTTCAGTACCGGCAAAAGTTTTTGAAATTATTTTGAAGGATGAAGTATTTTCAACATGATGCACGAATTTCAAATTCTCAGCACGGTCACTTCGGACGTTCGATCCACAGAGTGACAAATCTGCTTAATTTTACGCAATTTGTTTCGAGCAGTATGAATCAAGCGCTAATGTAGATGCTATTTTCACTGATTTGTGTAAGGCGTTCGATAAATGTGATCATGCGGTTATATTGTTCAAAATTGAAATATTATGGGTTGTCACTAGATTTATTATATCTCTTTTAAATCGTATTTTACGGAGAGATATCAATACGTGTGGTTACAAGGGTATAAGTTCCAAACTATATTGCAGCCAGTTTCCGGAGTTCCCAAGGTTCGGTATGGGGCCGGTCATTTTTAAATTTATTAATGAATGGAGTAGTAACGTGGTGAAAAGGTCAGAAATTCTGTTATATGCAGACGATCTAAAATTATTCAAAGCTATCTAACGCGCAGTGAGTATGATTGTGAGGACCGTACTTCAGGAGGATTTAGACGCCGTGAATATTGCTTGTGGCAACAATAAACTCGCTTAATGGTCTCAAATGTGCTGTTACTTACATTCACTAATAAGCCATTCCCATAACCCATACGTACTTTGTAAATGGAAAGGTACTAAAACGTATATGGCAAATAAAAGATCTGGGAGTTATCTTAGACCACAGGTTAACTTTTAATGCTCACATACAAAAAAGCATAGCAACTAGCTTTAAAAACTTAGGGTTCATAATTCGGCTTTGGTAAAGAACTTCTCAAAAAAATAAGGACATTAAAGCTTCTGTTTCTCATCCATAGTGAAACCACACCTGGAATACGCGTGCGTTATTTGGAAACCTCACAGTTTCAACACAAAAAGAAGTTGGAGAGAGTACAGAAGAAATTTTTCGATATTTAAATTATAAAAAAAGTGGAGAGTACACAATTTTATTCCATATTCTGAACTTCTAGAGTCTTTCATATGGAAAGGTGTCGAAAAGAGACATCAATTAGCCCAGCTCTGTCTATCTGTACAAATTACTGCACGGAACGATAAGCAACCCACCCCAACTTGGCACAAATTCATTTTTATGTTCCACCTTTCTTTCGCCGTAACGTACCCTGTTTTATATGCCTATTCCCGCACTAATTTGCTAGCCTTTTCGCCTGTTGTTGATATGCAACGTCTGGTATAATACCATCTGTAATTCAACAAATGTTGACATATTTTCAAAATATTTTAAATCATTCGTCGACAATTGTAACATCCATACTTTGAATTTATCATCAACATCTCGCTCTTTCCCACATTGCATACCCTTTTTGCAAACACATTTTTATTATATATATATATATATATATAAAATCTTATTTGGGTTTTTGTTTAGGTTAAGTGTGTTAAAATGTAAGTGGTTCAAATTAACTGGCTTAGAAAATTATTTATGTTTAATATTAGTCCGTAAAGTTAAGACATAAAAAAAATGTATTTATTTGTGAACTGCTCCACAGTAATTGATGTTTGTTATTCTGTTTTGGAGCATGAAATCAATAAAATAAATAAAAAATAAACAGTATCGGCGACTAAATTTCGGTTCTGTCTCGCTACGCCCTCATTAATCAAAATTGAAATTCAGAAAAAAAGTAACACTGTTCAAAATGTGTTGTACAAATACCTTTAGTCACTTTTTTAGTCATGTTCGCTAAGGTTTCGATAAGTGTGACTAAAAAAAATAGCTTTCACTTTCAATCCTTGACTTTTTCCCCAATATCTTTGAATAATATTCAAAACCAATATTTACTGTTCGCAGGCTCAGTTATTATTTTGGACATTGTTCTTAACGATTGTTCATATTCCGGATGACGTTGTAGGTATATAATTGACCCAGCTCTTAGACCATTTCATGCCATGTAATTGCAGTGCACATATGGTTTCTGAAGTGAATTGAAAAAACAAGGCAATTTCTTGGTTTGAGATAGCTACTAATGGAAATTAAATGAAAGTTGAAAGAAATTTATCACACCTGCATGACTAGACTGATTGATTATTAAGACCGAAACCTGTAATAAGTTTATTACCTTAACTCAGCAACAATTTTTCGATTATACGAGGTATATTGAGAAATATTGCGTCAATAATTTATAATCCTCATCCAATTTTTGCGGAAACTATAAAAGCATTAAAACATAATCAAGTATCGTTACAGTTATTTAACGATTTCTCTAATTTACCTCGTGCTTAATTGCCCACGTAATGTTAAATGGTGAATAATTAATTTGTCAAGAAATATAGAAAAGTTGTGTTCGAATTAGATAGCCAATGCATTATCACCTTCAGCCGATTGACGCCGAAAATCTAAAAAGTCAAAATGCATCACCACGTAAGACATTCTCTTTCGTACCCTCGCTTTTCAACTACTACTACTCTCCAATCGTGATTAGAGAAGAGGTCCCTGCTGAATTATGTATTACGAGTGTCCCTCCTTTTACGAGTATATTTTAGGTTTCTTCTCTTCTTCTCAGCCATAATCAACTTTGTTTTTCTTATGGAAGTAATTTTTACTTTTGTGTCATTTTTTTCTGATTTCAAAAATGTAAACATCACAGTTTTTTAATATTGTTAAAAAAACTTATTTTTGCTAGAAAAAATTGTCTTGGTGGTGTGCGTGTATGTACCTCCTACGTATTTCTTGCGTTTTTATGAATTTTTTACGAATTAATTAATTGCTATAAGTACTAATACCTAACAGAAATGTTTGAAATTTATTTTTAAAATTGCGATGTTACCAAAAGCTTAATAAAACATGTTAAAACAGTTTTGTATGCACCTTTTAATTCTGAATAACTTTGAACTTTACAGTTTTTCCTGTAAATTATACAGGAGGGCAGGGTATTGCATAAAAATAATTTCCCATTGTTAATCCCTATGTTCCTACTTACCGTGCACCACCCGATTATATAGGTACGAAGTAAGTCAAACTGACGTGCGTGACGAGCAAAGCGAAGCGCGAAACGAAGTTAACGGAATGAACAACGCAGGAAATGTCCCCCTTTATCCCTATCGAGCTGCATTTAATTTACCACGTAACAATCGATTACAGTTTACAGTAAATCGTTACTATTAGACCCAATGAACTTTGTGTGTTCCACATTGCAAGCTTTTTAAGTTTTAAAACTGAAGCCCGGAATTATGTTGCGCCAGTGGCCAAGCGAATTGACGCCATTGGCACCGCCACTAGAACCACTACATTCCGTTGGTTTCCCGGAAATGGGCCAGATTCTATACATTTTTTACTCATAATCCAGAAATACAGCAATTGCTTTCAAATTACGATTTGGCGCAGCAAAAAAAGAGTACGTTGCTAGCTCTGAATCGCCAAAGCAACGTAGAAGTGAGTGCGTTTATTTTTTATTATTTTGGGATGAGATGGGGAGATTTTGGGGCAAGTTGTGTCAAAATCTGTTTTCCGGCTAAACGGTTGAACGATTGGAACCAAATTTGGTACACATATTTCTTAGACATAAAAGCGTTAGGCCACTGGCACAGCGAATTTCTTGAATAATTTTTTGTTATTTTATTCCAGTTAATGATTAGTATGCATAGCTAGGAAGGGACAACATTTCGTCGGGTCAGCTAGTAATTAATAATTGTAATTCCTATGCGGCAAACACCACGAGTGGGTTTTGAAAATTTTTTAAATTTTTGTTCATCTTTTGTCTATTTGATTTTATTATTTTTTTTAATGTTTCAAGGTGTCATATATTAATAATTGTAATTCCTAATTAGAATTTCAACACGGTTATAGAATTATGACCATAAGAAAATACATTGTAAAGTTCAATGCAAACATATCAAGATTAATTTCCGAATGAAAAACCCAGGTATTTGGCATTTCCGATTTTGTAATTTTTTTCTCTATCTAAGCAGTGCAAAAATCCAATATGGGCCCATAAAAAATAAGAAAGTTGATGTGATTAACGCGAAACCCACAAGTCACAAAAATTTTGATTTTAGCATCGTCGGAAAGCTCATAAAAAATCACTAAGAGTTTGATCAAACTATTTTTTGATATTCTTTGAACATAAATGAATGCTAGTACGTTCTCGGAAAATTACATGTTTTCGGTTTTTTTGGCCATAACTACGCTATTTGTATAGCTACAAGGGACTTTGAAAGGAAAATTTAATCACTTATGATTGCACAAGAGGTTTGTATTTTACCGAGTAAATTTGGGTTGTTAAGGTAATGAAAATCTGTTGCCTAGCAATTAGACGAGAAAAACTGTCAACTAATAAAAATGCGACACCGAAGGTGGAGCATTTTTAGGTTGACAGTTTTTCGAGTTCAATTGCTAAAAGGAAACAGATTTGAATTGCAACAACCTAAATTTACTCGGTTTAAATACAAACTTCGAGTGTAATTCGGCAGGACAATTTAACGAACAAGAAATTCATCAAACTAATCAATTATTGACAGACGTCAAACTAGTCATATGGGAAAGGATAATGCGATAATTGGTTCGAAAATGAATAAGTGAAAAAACCACTAGTGCATTTGTCGCTGGAAAAGATGCAGGTAACTTTTGCCGCTGTCAAAGTGACAATTGCACTGCGGCTTATGCGATTTTTATACATGAGTTGAATTGTCTGCAAAATTCTGCACGGACTTTGTATTCCACTTGCTTTTACAAGAATCCATTAGTTCAAATGAAAAACTCCACCTGCTACAATATTTTTTTATTTCTCTAAGATACACATTTTTGGACCAAATTTGCCGCCCCCTAAAATCGGCCTAGGCGCCAGCCTAATTCAGCCTACGTTAAATCCACCACTGACATTAACCTGTAACTTTGACAGTAATATGATAAACGTCTTAAGGTGGCGTTTACAAAAGTGCAAAAGTGCCTTTGCGTTTCTTTCGAAGTAAAAAAAATTAACTTCTGGTTAACGACCGATAATGGTTGCTTGTGAATGAAGTTAAATTTGATAACAAATATTTATCAGTGTGTGATAAAAATGAAACATGTATATTTTATATGGGAGTTTTTTAAGAACTTCTTTCTTAAATAACGGCGAAAGTAGAGGAATTGGCTAAATAAGTTTTGTTTCATGCAAATGTCGGAACATTATATATTTGAATGAATGTTATTTGAACCAAAAATGTATACCCAGAAGGAAGTTATTGTGGAAACAAATGTCCACTTTTTCAATGTAAACGCCACCTTAAGTAGCAAAACTTGACTCAACCCTTGTGGGTTAAATAAAATCATAGAGTAAACAACAAGATAAATTTTATTTAACACAAAAATTAGATAAATTCATCACTGTGATGTAAACTGTCGATTGTCACAGGTTTGCAAGTGATACTAAACCTTGGTATCGTTTATTTAGTTGTATCATTGAATGTTTTTATTCAATGGTCGTATACATATTATACACGTCACGTACATTCCATTAACTACCCAGTTTATTGTAGGTACCAGTTCATCCATCCATATTTCCTCTCCTCTGGTGGGCATTGTAGCATTAAGAGCAATTGGCCCCGTGAAGGTAATAGTTGAAGCTGAAAATGGATATTTTACAGAATAAAATTTAATCTTTGAAAAGTGTTTGCTTAGTAAACTTGAAACATAAGGATTTCCAATGGAAGATTTCTTATTTATTATGCTTATAGTGAAAGCAAACATAAAATTTTATACTTTGTAACCACAAAACATTTTCTTCAAATTGGAACTGGAACAATTATCAACAAAAAAAGAACTTCGAAAAATCGTATCGTATCTTTTGAAATAGCGAGACCTTTACGAAGAAACATTTTGCAAATATGATGGTTAAAACTAATTTGCTGTTTAATAGTTTAATACATGATCGATCAGTGTGACATGTATCAAACAGTTGGCTTTGAGAGTTGTGACAGAGGCCCAAAAAAGCATCGTTACGTGGAACGCTTCAAATTTCCTCCTGTTAACTAAAAGATCTAATTTTCTCATTACGTTGATGATGCTGATGACCCAAATTGATTTCATGCTAGCATAATGTTTGAAGCTCTTCAAAAACTACCTAAATCGATTATAGCAATGATGATATAAAAAGTGTCTTCTTATTAAAGATGACACTAACAGTTCAAGTTATATACATATGTACAAAAAAGAACATAAATCGTCCATTATAATAAAAGTGATTTATTTGTGCGAAATACAAATCAAGTAAGAAGAAGAAGCAACACTTCAACCCAAACATTACAAAAGATACTGTAACAATTAATACTATAATAATACTTTCCACGAGACCATTTTCATAACACATTACTGATTAGTCCGTTATTGTATAGGCATAGGCGATTAATCGGAAAAGTACATTGTGTTAAGTATGCGGAAAATATAAATACAATATTTACACAAATGTTCTTGAACTTCACGTTACCGCTTTGTAACACTTAAAGTAGGTAGAAGTATACTGTATCCAATATGGGTTAGTAAAGGCCAGGTCAGGGAAAGTTAATTTCGATTGCTTCCCATAACTGGTGCCGTTTAATGCTCAAGGCGTTAAAGAAAGATAGATACAAAGATGATCTACTTATTCAAGCACAGCATCCTTTTAACGTAACATCCGTAATGAAAGTTAGGTAAATGTAATTACACGTTGTTTTCTTTGGAAGTATGTAACAGTTTCCGTTGTGTTTTTATATATTATAGGTACTACGCCGCTTGCTACTAAAAGTAAAACCGTTCTAAGTATAATAGAATCCACGTAGTACCTATACAAGTACTATAGAAGTTTTTGTATTTAGCAATTTAGCAGCTTTTCTAGAAATTAGGTACCTATATGAGAAATAGGTAAGCATCTAAACAGACAAGAGTAAATGCTGTAGGTAAAATCACTATCCCAAACGTGAGTTTAACAAAACAATTTTTTTTTGCTAAAACCAGTGAAGAAAGTTTATGAAAGTAAAGTTGTGGCTGTTACATATTATTAGGTACCTAAGTTAGGTATATGAATCAAATTACATAACTCATGTAATGTTTACGAAATTTGGAGATAAAACAAAAACATTTTATTTCATGGTTTTACAATCAAAATATTGGATGAATTTTATAGGTGACCATTTAGGTGGACCCAAAAAAAGTTTAGGGGGCATTGGGCACCATTATTGTACGCAAACTTTTAACATTATACCAACGATGAAAACGAGCTTTTAGGTGTCTTGCCAGTTGTGGACATCCCTCCTCCACAACTCCCGGTCCATTGTCTCTCTCCCATATAGCCCGTTACCTTCCTCAAATCATCAATGCATTTCCTCTTTCCTCTTCCTCGCTTCTCTCTACCATCCGTCTCCAGTCCCTCAACACGTGGCCCAAGTTTGTGCTCTCTTTCTAATATTGCTTAATATTTTTAAAACTCACCCTGTATAGTCCTACGATCTTCAAAAGACATCGAAAAGAAGGAGCATGCCCAGTGATGTAGTGTGTAATCTGACCCATACAGCATTTAATATTTTAATCTGTCAATATAGCTATTAAAATTTGAACGCATGTTTACCTTACAAAAGGTTGATGATGTTCTCGCGTTCGTGTTGTGGTTCGTAGTAAAAATTCTTCTTGTAATTTGTCCATCTCGTTACTGAAGTAAATTGAGAACTTACCTTTTTTGTGTACTTTTACTTCCAGCTAGCTCGGGTGGTTTAAGAATAGAAAAGAATTTAGTTAGTTTCTCTTTCAGCGGTATCTCATTAATGCGAATAATTTGCGATCAAAATTTGGACCACATACTAATTCTAAATTTGATACACCAATACGCCTGGAGAATTTAATAAATTGGTGGATCTTTGAAATCTAAAACTTTTTACGTCAGAACTAATAAATGAACCCAAATAATTATATTTTTTCTTGAAACTATAATTCTAATCCCTAATACGGGGTGTCAATTTTAAAAATTGCAGTTGACCTTGTTTTCCAAACTAAAGAAGATATTGAAAATCACGCAAAACCGTTTCGGGGGTATCGAGGGGGAACCAGAACGACGTTATGAGTGCCCCCCCCCCCCCCAATTAACCCCCAGTCATCCCTTTTCGAAAATCCTAAATGAAAACCCCATACTTGTGGCACATTATAACCTTATAGGTTTTTATTATACTTCATTTTATTAATTGTGGCACATTGTTGGAAAACTACTGAAAAATGCTTTCCAGTGGTATCAATAAAGTCAATATTCATTAAGACAATTTAACAAAAATTAACAAAAAAAAAACTAAATGTTGACATTGAGGGATTTATGGCAAATTGGCCAAGAACTTCCGCCTGAGCTGCTTCATTAAGCAATCTTGGTTGCTTTTTTTTTTATTGAAGTGAAGGACTAGTAGTGGTACAGACGGACAAAGTGTGGACAATAGCGTCCATTTCCCTTTGGAAAATCATGCGCTCCTAAGTGAATATCCACAGTCAACTTATTTGACTCACCGACGAAATTGTGATTGAGATTTAGCTGAACGGGCAAACATTTTAAATCAACGTAACACTTTCATAAACTGAACGGCGAACTTTTCAATTAATAAGAATCATTTTACATGGCGACGAGTACTTACCAGAACTAAATTATAGGGATAAAATATAGACAACCGTTTATTACAAATTTTTGATTTTTTGCTTAAGGGCTAACCTTAGGGAAAATATGCTAACTACCTTTTTTTGTAGGAAATATTCTTCTCTTTAAGTTTGCTCACCATATATTTTTTCGAAAAATGCACAGTTTTAGATACCTGCGGGAAACCGCTTGCGGTCATCTTGGCAAAATGGCGGCGCCAATGGCAAGTTTCGAATTGTGCATTTTACGGATTTTAGTTCTACGCCCCCAAAGCTATTAAATTTCAGTACTTCCCGAGTTATTTCCAGGTAAAAATCCTCAATGACTGGCCTATTAGCAGAACCTCTAAAAATCGAAATAATTGCCAAACGGTATGTTTTGCTGGCAAACTTTTTACGGTACAAACCGGCACAAACGAAGCACTAACCAATCCACCTAGTCCCGAGATAAGATAAGGGTAAGATTGATTTGGGTGCCAGCGCACTGCGGAATAGGGGGCAACGAAAGGGCGGACGAGTTGGCTCGCGAAGGCAGTGGTGGGGTCTTCGTCGGACCCGAGCCTACCCTTGGGATTGCTCCCTCCGTTGTTAGGGCCAGGATTAAAGATTGGTTGACCAGTCAATTCCAGGCTCAGTGGCAACAAGTAACCGGACTCCGACAGTCCAAGGCCTTTCTAACAGGGCCCCTTGGCAAATCGGGGTCTTCTAAGCTTCTAAAACTGAATAGAAGCCAGATTAGGAAGATCACTGGTGTCCTTACGGGACACTGGATGGTCAACTATCACCTGCATAACATTGGGCTCGCGGAGGAGTCAACGTGCAGGTTCTGTGGCGAGGCAGATGAAACTACCGAGCATGTGGTCTGTCACTGTGACGCTTTGATCAGGGACAGATATCAACTCCTTGGAGACAGATACCTGGAACCGAGGAGGGTGAAGCAACTTAGGCTAAACAGGGTCCTATCCTTCATTGAGAGGAACGGGCTCTGAACTCAGTTGCGAAGAAAGGGGGTAGGCACAATGGGCCTCTGGTGTGCCTAAGTGCTGCCCGGTCGGGCTCCCCTGCGAATAGAATAGAATAGTCCCGAGATTTGTGCCGACAAAAGTGTGCGAAGTTAGCAGGACATCTAAAAATCGAAATAATTCCCACACGGTATGTTTTGCTGGCAAACTTTTTACGGCACAAACCGGTACAAACGTAGCACTAACCAATCTACCTAGTCTCGAAATTTGTGCCGCCAATGTTCTGCTAACTTCACGGGCCCCTTCTTTGGTTTCGGAAATCCGTATCTTGTTGATGTTAATTCCATATAGAAATATACCCCCGTATAAGTAAACAGATTGTAACATACGAATGTCTTAAAAATTCGTATGAAAACGCAAGCATTCTTTTTCAAACAACACAAAGATCCAAAATGTTTAGTATGGAACCTATATCTCTATTGATTGATTAATTATGGTAAGTTTTCGCAAAGTTCCTAACTTAAATGGGGGTTTGCAAAAATCTAATGTTGGGAAGAACTTTTAAATAATCCGAAAGGGCATTCCGAAAACCTAGGTAAAGTGTAGTTTGGACCTTCTAATCAAAATGCTTCATTATAATTTTCAGCCGTCTTCAATATTCTTTGACTGCTGAGGACGTACTCACTAATTCATTAGAATAATAAAGTTAATTGCGCATCGCTTTCATTCCCGTATTGATGATCTAATTAGTTGTCATCTTTCGCAGCTAAATATTCAAAGGTAGAATGGACCTTTCTTTTTCTAATCATCTCGTTTCTTAACCGTCGGTAATGATGAGCAAGTGCACGCAACTGTCATGGTGTTAGATCGCCGCGAAAGAACATCAACCTTAACGTTACCAATTTGTTATAACATTAAAGAAATTAACATGAAGCTTTACTTTCAAATTATTAACTATTGAACGTAAATTAAGCGTAGGTATTAATTCTAATCAAATGCAGTTTATAGAAAAATGTGCATTCAAGATTACTTTCTCCATGCAGCATGTGGTTTCAACTTTTTGTTAGTCGATATTTTTTCACGCCGTGATCTAGTGAAAGTGAAATCAGTTACCCACCTTATAGTTTTCTTTTTTATAGCATGCTTACTTCCTATATATGTACCTATAGCAAGTTTCAATTTTAATGCGAAGAAAATTATTTATCCATTAAAATTCAGGTTCATTAGTGGAATATCTTTCTTTACTTAATGGAATGCGGAGAAAGTACATCTACAAAAAAAAACATAGCTTTTTTGTCGATGTTTATAGCTACCTATGTAGTAATCTTCCAGATTTGTGTTTTATTGTTCCTGGTGCTATAATTATATTTTGATGTAATTTTCGTGGTTAAATCATTTTGTTCCATTGATTCTTCTAAAAAGAATTCCCTGTCACTTCAATGTTTAAAGTGTATTGTGAACTATAACCTGTCAAAAATGAATATACCTATAATATTAGAAAGTGGCTTGCAAATTGCAATATTAGCCAGCCACAAACTGTGCGTAAGTAGCAAGTATCGTTTTTATAGGTAGATTGTCTGTAATACAGCATACAGCAATAAGAACGAGGACTTTACTGTAAACAAAACTTTTCCAAAACAATTTTCTGACCGTCTTTTATTTAAAACACTGAACTCTGTTCTCTAATACAAACATACAGACTACAGTACAGGTTTGAAGAATTATAAGCGATCTTGATAAAGAGCGAGAAGGAGCGGGAGTTGAAACCATTTCTTCATTACCGAAACCATTTTGACCTTTTTTCCATAGAAATTGAGTATTATAAAAAATTTCATTATGGCAAACAGGATTGCAAACCTCTAGTAATCACTTGGCACCACTAGGTGCAAAATTTGACACCAATGGCCGTCGCATACAATACTATATTTCATTAGGAGTCCGGAAAGCAGGCTTTTTCCGTGCGCGCGTGGCAAATTGGGAAGTCATGCAAGCACGGAAAAAGCATTTCTAGACGTGTAATGAACGATATTTTTTATCTTAAACGATAACATAAAAAACAACAAACTCGATAACATTTTTATTTTGTAACAGTTATTGAAAATGCGTTTTCATGGTTACTTTCAAATCATTTCAAAAGTGATTTGTTTAATTAGATTATTTCAGATAAGGTGGACGAAACGTCAAGAAATGTCACAAATTCTCAAAGAAGTTTATCTAAATATTCAAACATTACGAATTATAATACAAAAATACTTACATATGAAACATTACAACGCATATAGATTTTCTAAAAATTAGTTTACTTCCCTGTAAATTTGTATTTTAAAGCAATATTTTGGGTATTTATATTCAGCGCACGGAAAGAATCAAAGGGACTGGGAAATGTTTTTCCGTGCGCTAGCCTGGAAAAGGCCAGATACCATTATTTCTAATACAGGTGTAAATAGGCTACATATTGCAAAAAGGAAAAAGGGGTATAGAACAATTGACCTAAAAGTAGTTGACAATGGCAGAGAAAACCGGGAAAACTCACTGACACCCTCAATTTAACATTGTCATTGATTCGGATCCAAAAACCGTCCCACGTAAAATCACCCGCGGAATATTCGCTTCCGAAAAATTCTTCCCGTAAAATTCGCTTTCGGGAATTTCGCACAGATAATATTTCCCGTAAGATTCATCTCCAGAAGTGCTCACCATCCAAATATTTGCGAGACTCAACAGTATTTGCGCAAGAAGAATTCGTCCACACCGGAATTCTCTCTTGTCAGGAAAAATTCATAAGCTAAATATAGATAAGTGTGTGAGTGAATGCATGTTTTAAGCAATGCAGACGTTGAATCTGCGCCACTCATCATCGCAAAGTGTGTCGTGCGTTTGAAGCTAAATTATCTACGAGGGTGGGTTCCGAAGAACGAAGATGATACCTAGAGTAAGATATCAACGGCACCAATCCACTGCCGCACTGATGATGAAGATTTTGGCAGCACATTCGAGAAGTGAACGAGATAACGGCTCAACAACTAATAGGATTCTGTAAGCGGTTCGTGCAGAGAAAACCTGGTGCATAACAGTAGTTTAGCATCTGACGGTGATTCATTATACAGTGAGCGTATTTCATCTATAAATAAATAATAGTAGATTACATACCGAGCTGGGAGGTGGTTCATTACCTACCCCGAGGGCTTAAGGTATAAGCGCGAGGCGTTGGTTATGAACCACTGACCAGCGAGGTTTGTATACTATTTTACTCACAATCGATCATTTAAGGTAAACTATTTTATTCACTTTTAATGCGGACTGTTTTTACAAATGAACGTAGGTTAACCATTTACTTTACAGGATAGTTTTGCCTCAAGCCCCCATTTGCTAAATTGTATCCTCTTACAGCATTTTTTAAAATAAAGATTATTGACCCTTTATCCCTTTTCCTTAAGATACCAGAAGAGGATTATTAACCGATGAGTAGCAGGGGCATATTATATACACAATTCTTCTGTATGTGTGTTTGTTACTGAACTGAACATTTTTTTATGTATCTCTGTGTGTCCCCGGATGGTTTAGATTCACAGAGTTTTTTAAAAACTCCTTTTTTCGTTGTTGTCGCATTCTGATATTTCGCGTACCGATCAGTACATGCGCCAAGTCACTTGCTTTGTACCGTACCGATGTGTTTACAAGTCATTTTTTGCCGTTGCTCTACTACGAACTTCGGGGCTAGCTGTGGGTGCAAGAAGGCTGGCATATTTTGTACCATTGTATGTGCCAACTGCAAAGGGGCTGTTTTAACTCTCCACCAATCCTGGAAGAAGATGAAGATTGAAGAGGACGTAGACGATCGATGGAGAGGAATTGGACATTATCTTCGCTCACGAAGTTTCACTTCATCTTTGTTGTAGATAAAGTCGAACTATCGAAGCATGTTAGGTACACCACACATGTCAATGATTCTTGAAGGAAATTTAATTCCCTACAACTATCCACTTGTACGTTAAAAGGTGATGACCTAGAGGAAAAGTTCGGCCGAAAACGTGAGTTTTTTGAAAATCTCTCACCTTCAAGAGCCCGTAGCTCGAAAACGATGCGTTTTTTGAAAAAAATGTATAGAAACAAAGTTGTAGAAAATTGTATGAGCTTTCAATTCAAAATAAGAACCCACCCACCATTTTCGAAATATAGCCGAAAAAATGCAGAACTGTACCTTCAACCCCTCCCCTCCCCAAGGCGGCACCGAAATCGCTAGGGACTTTATTACACAATCATCAGGGACCTTCAACTACACATTCCCGAAAAAATTGGAACTTCACGAATTATTTTTTCTATTGGCCGTTTTTTAGCATAGAATGACTGGACTATAACCTATTATATATCGTTGCAATGATTTATATTATTTTTGTATCTAATTCAATAATATTGAACAAAATCGACAAAGAAAACTGAAGCCGTTATTTTGGTTATTAGGAAACTTTGAGACTTTTAATTAAACATGAACAAATGAATTTCATTTGCCTCCTCCTTACTGAGCGGAAAACCTTTGAAATTGACTATTGTAAATCAATTTTTATGTATGTTGCTTAACTCTCATGATTAGGCGGGCGCGGGATGAAGTTATAACTCTTGACATATTCAATTTGTTATCACAAAACTATTCTTATAAATTGAATCGCAGTAGTTAACCTTTTATAGTAATACTATCTCTTAGTGTACATGGATATAATTAAATCGCTTTAGGTAGGTAAGTCGAGATGCTATTACAATATTCAAACATTTTTTAATGTCAGTTACAATTGTTACAAAAACGATTCAATTGTAAATTGTCATTCAAAATTTTAACCGTTTTCCAAAACAGGAACAATAGCTGCTATGGACACAGTCCTTGCAGTGTACACCACTCTGTCTCGTGGTTACTCAAATTTATCTACTAAAGAGTGTGTTAACATAAAATATTGGTTAAATGACAAAATATTTGTGTTCACCATCCCTCCATCTGTTTCTGCGTATTTTCTACTAGAATGTGGTATTAGTTGATCCGAGATTATTTAAAGGCTTCTTATAGTAATCTGTTTTGTATGTTAAGCACGTAACACTTATAGCAACAGTTCTTTTTACCACATACCTACGACCTCCCGTTTCATTTAATTGCTTCCATAAATAAGAAAGTTGGCACTGCGCATGCGCAAAACCAAATTTTGAAACTGGCGTTACATTTGCTTTTATTCCAAGGACCTACCCATGTATGAATCAAATTTCATTTAAATACCTACCTTCATAAATAAAAAAGTTTGCAATTCGGTTTATAAATGGTCGAGATGCGAAAAGGGCACTGTGAATGTTGATCGATTAGGCTCAGCTTTTGGAATTGAGTTTTATTGGGTTATAACTACCGGTGATGCCAACAGGCCTTTCTTATTTTTTGGGCTACATTGCCAATTCACGAACTCCGATCTACAAATTTGAGAAGAATCCACCTGCAAAATTTCATCGTAATCGTGTATTCGTTTTCGTGCTACCGGACGGACGGACAAATGGATAGACGCCGCAAAATTATAAATTCGTTAGGAGCTCGTTAATAAATGAAAATAGTGTAGTGTGTCCAACATAAGAAAGAATACTACTGTGGGAAAATCCGAAACCATAAGAGATATACCTATAGTCGCTTAAATTAGAAAGAAATTCGGAAATTCTGATTAGTTCCGAATTCGAAAAAAACCAATTAACAATATTCATTTTCATTTTCTTCTGACTCTGCTTGAAAAGATATCAAAAAACAAATAACATTTCCCCATTAGACCCTTTTTAAGCTCTACAATATGGTGGCCACATATTTTCACTGAGACGTTTCGTCTTTGAGAAAACATCATCAATTTGATAGTTTTATATGGCCCGGAAAATATTTCATACTGTATTGAGTAGTATTTTTATTACGAAGACAACGATGCATGGCACAACTCACTCGCCGCACAACACAATGTCATTGTTTATTAAATCTTTTAAAGGAACGATCAATGAATTATTTTGACAGTTTTTTTTACGGACAGACAGGCGCTTAAAAGCTGATTGTGGTAATGTTATATGCTGATCTGGAGGTCAACAATGAATCTGGATTACCTAGTTCGTATAATATCTGTAGAGCAGTAATAAGTTGCGAACTTGAGATTAAGATAGATCAGCGAATCTCTTTAAAACGAAAAAATGCCAAAAGAAAGAGAAGAAAAGAAACCGCTTGTGAGTAAGAGGCGAAGAGTGCACTTTCAAATTTGTTTTTTCAATTTTATTAGCCCTTATGCCTTAACGAATGAAATAATTTTTAATATCTGATCGTATTACACCAATACCAAGTCTGTGAGTGGTGTAGTTCCGGAACCTTTGTGACTCAGGCAGGCAGACAGACATCAAGAGTGCACTTTTTATTTTTTGAATGTGAAAGTGCACTAAAAATCATGTCAACTTACACACCACTTTTATGGAAAACCCTGTATGTCTAAAAATATCTTTATGCTACAAGGATTTTCGTGCCATAAAACTATTGTTTAATTCATTTTCTCTAATCTCAACGGTTTAGGCGCTGTTGGCCGCATACAGCTGATTGACTCACCCTATATTCTGAGAATATGGGAAGATTAAAATTGCGGAAATAATAGCGTTTCACGGGTCTGAGTGTATTATTACTTCTCGACAATTGAATTGTGTTCGTTCACTGACCTCAAATTATTTCACAAAATCATTTTGACTTGCAATTAATTGCGACTTGACTTTCACGTAATGTTTCCAACGAAGCTGTAGCTACTAAAGGGGTGGACGGGTAGCACTTTACATTAATGTGTATAATAATAATAAATGAAACATCTCAACACAAGTCAATTAGGTATGTAGATTATAAAAAAAATAATGAATCTACTTCCCATGCCATTATCACTGCACTAGTTTTGGTAGACTTCTCGAAGGATGATTTTTCTAAAACTTGACAACCCTGTATCTCAAAAATGAAAACGTTTAGGGCATACGTTCGTAGGAAGTTTTTTTCTTAAAATGGGTCCAAGAATCACCCCCTTAAATAGTAGCATGTCTTTAAGGAACACCCTGTATATTGAATATGCGTACCCGATTCTTCACATATTTAATCTAAGCGATTGATTTACTTTTTGCATTCGCAGAAGCATCTTTTTGATTTTTGGCTCACAAGTTTAATCGGTAGCTTTTTTTTCAATCTTTGCAAATTTATCACTTTCCTATCCTTACTACACTTAAAATGCGAATAAGTATCACAAGAAAACGGCAGAAAAATGGAAGGTATGGACAAGACGAACCTACTTGTGGGGGGCGGGGTCCCAATATCTCAGGTTGCGAATGTTCCTTTACGTAAAGTTGATGCATTCGAGTTCGGGAATTAATAAAGATCACCATTACGTCTAGTATCAAACTCAACCCTGTTTAATTTTACTTTGATTTGCCATAAGAGTAGAATACATAGTAGGCGAAGGGAGATTAATGAAGATGTTAAGAATAGAGGCAGGACGAGGAACGGTGAGATACAAAGAGAAAAAAGAGAACTCTAGAAGCAATGAAACATTGTTAACATGGATGAACACAAAAGAAAATAGTGAAAACTATATTCCGAAAAATGAATATGGTTGCGAAGATAGAGATGTAACCAACTGTGTAAGAGGTGTCCGGTTTGCCACGTTTTGGAATTTACAAATTTGTCAGCTTACGAAATTTTATACGTGTGCCGCTTCATAGTAAAAGAGGAAGGAATTAAAATACGATAGAATGAAGAGTCTCCAGATAAGAAGTGAGTGTGCAAGCCGATATGAATCAAGAGGCTACAGGGTTGCCGGTTTTAAAGATCGTTCTTACGGAGCATGAGAGATGAACTTTCTAATATTCGCTTACATGCCGGAGCGTGGTCGTATGATCGAGGTATACAGAAAATTTTATAGCCGCGTAGTCGTGAGAGATTGTTATATCGCGAATGTCGCAAATTCTACCGAATTATTGTCATGTGTACATTTAAATCCATTTCGAGTTGCCATTACGAGTAAAAATATAAAGTGACTTATTTATGCAAAATGGAACTCGTTGTGTAGAGGAATTGACAGGTTGTCTAATTTATTTTCATCCGTGAATGTAGGACGAATGTGTTTCATTCTTAATACGTGAGCAAAATATTTTTGTGTTGGTTGTATCATTTGGTTAAGCGTGATCGCATTTGAATAAATTTTACCACGAAAGCAATGGAGTCAAAACTCAAAAGTACAAAATATTTCATTGCATTTATACTTGGAGTGATTAGTTACGATAAAAAATAAGTTCATCAACCAAATGTTTGCGCCTATCTTGCTTGTACTAGGCGATAATAAGATTTTGGATTAAACAACAACCGGTAAAAAGTTTAAAGACGATTAATTAGTGCTTTTTCTGGCTGCTTAAACGAGATTTCGAGAAACCTGAAGACCAGTTTGTTCCTGATTCAAATCGTCAACCATCTTTCAAAATTCACTTTCAAAGAGTAATCAAATGTACGAGGCGATACAAAAGGTCCAATTGTATTGCACAAGGCGTTCCACCATCCAATTTTTCCAGTTGCTGCTACCTTTCATAAAAAGAAAATCGACTGTAATTTGGAAAAAAGTGTCACTTGTCAGTTTAGTTTTTGCTTTGTATAAAGCAGGAGTCGATCGTTTTGGGGATTTTGGATAGCAATCTACGCTTCCTGAAGAGGCCGACTGGCGGAATTCTATTCTGTGAACATTTTTTATGAACGACAAGCGAACCCAAACAAAAGATTTTGGCGATTTTTTTCATTAATTGTGAAGTGGAATTTAAGATCATTGAATACCATTATTTTGTGTGGGTTACATTTTATTTAGCATGTGTGTAAATCTTTTGAATAGCAAAATGTACCAGGCGTTGGATTAATTATTAAAAAAAACACGGTTTTTCGGGATTTTTTCGGTTATTTTGAGGTTATGTGAGTGACTGGAAAGAAAGTTGTAGAGTTTTTGACGATCTACAACTTTTCTTTTGAACACTTTTGTCTTCGGTCTCAACTTTTGCCGGAAATTGCCGTCATACGATTTTTACCCTCACCCAAAAACCTAGTCCCACTCCCCTGCTCACGTATTTATTTTTTTTGTATTTTTTATAGACCATTTTAAGATATGCACTTAGTAAAGCTCAATTAAAAATGTTCTTTTGTAAAAAGTCCAATTTGCCTGGACTAATAATTGCATTTCTGATGACCGTAAAGCAAGTTCTGAACTTCCTACAAGACCCTAGCCTAAGCAAATTGCTTGCTAATTCAATTGCGAATTGTTGTGGTTGTCGTTCGCATCAAAGGGGTTATTGCACTTGCTTTAGTAACGAGTCACATTTTTTGGTTCTTTAATTTCGAATGAACGCCAGAGGCCAGACGTAGGTATACGTCAAAGAAAGTAACAAATTGGGGTCTTAGCCTTAATCACGTTGTGGATGTCTCTTAATTTGCGTTTAAAAGCTGCCAATTACACAAACTGATACAGCGCAATGGGTTAATTTGCTATTTTGCAAACCGCTCGTAACACATAGGTACATATAAGATGGGGTGTAACGCTGAAAGAAGGTAAGACTACAACCGTAACCGACTTTAGCAATGTATTACATCTTTCAGGGGTAAGTAGTAACATCATATGTTAGAAGTGCAAAGATGAGTGCATACAAAATCAATAAAAATGGGGCATTTCAATAATTCGCACGAAAATACTCTTAGCAAACAACAGTATATTGCATTTACACAATTACAAAAAATATATTGTTAACATTAAGGCACCGTGTCGGATGTTTAGAACTTATTTATTTAAAGTTTAATCAATTGTTACATCAGCGCCATAATTTGCGGTTTCAATTCCAAATAGTTTTTTTGGCAATGCTGTGAGAATCAATAGAAACAGCTAGTTTTCTTGTGAAAAATACTCGCAAACATCTTCCATGCGAAAGTTTCGCGATAACAATTGGCTGTAAATGTAGGTATATAATGTGCCGTTCACTCTGATCTTTTACCACTTATAAAATGTAAAAACGAAACTTGCCGGGTGCCCCCTCTGATTGTGCTACTTTTAACGTGTCCATCGATAAATTGCAACTTGTTATTTTCTCAAAGGCACTTGCTATACATCTAGTCGTCGAAATTACTTACACACGTTCAATTGGACCGCGATTTGAACCAAATTGGTTCCTCTGCCTTTGGATTCTGTTTGTAGTGTTAGTGTAAAAACATTATATCTACAATTTTGTGAATTAAAAAAAACATGTGCAAATTTGTTTAGTGAATTTTTTAAGATTAGGTAAGTAGGAAGTTACAAACCAGAAGAAAACTTATGTTATACTTTTTGTGGAAAGTGTCGTGCTATGTAATTTTCCAATTCCGGATTTGAATTACGATTTTTAGTAAATTACAAAAAGATTTTTATTTCGTTACTCAGTAGTTGTAATAAGATGATTATTCTTATTCGGCACATAATCGCTTGTAAGTTATAAGGCAATCGCTTATTAGTCATTAGGTACCTCGTCGAGTGCATGGAACCATGCACTTATTTTAATTACACCCTGTACTTGCGCGTATGTGCGTAACATACCATCCCATGGTTTTTCAGCATTTTTTGAAAGCTGCCAACATTAATTCTTCTAGCCCATTAACTTGTAAAATACATTGAGAAATTATTGTGCTAGTTATTTTAGATCATAGATCATAAAATATCTTTGCATGCATTTACCGTATATTTATGTCTGACTTTACGGTACTTGGATAATAATCAATTAAAATCAATTAATTGTATACTTAATTTAAAACATCTATTATAGTCGTGCAGGATTGTCGAAGCAATACTGAACATAAAAGCTTTGGGTACTAAACTTGAGTTGCAATGCAAACATTTAATTGGGATTTTTAGATGGTGGAAGTGTATAAGCGTTGATTGGGTGGTGGAATTGTTATTGGAAAAATCGTTGTGGGAAATATGTCGCTTATGGTTCAAATAGGAAAGTTTTAGATCTAAACAGACGCGTCGATTGATTTCACACACTTATAGGCGGTCACAAATTAAAAAAAATAGTTTATTTTATAGCAGATGTTAATGCCAGTGTGCGGTAAATTCGCCCCGGAAGACTCGCCACGACAAATTCGCCCCCGTAGCATTCGCCCCATAACATTTATTAACCCTCGGAAGTAATAGGTTGGTTTAAATTAATTAAATAAACATTTGCAAAAGTTACGATATTGTTCATATTCAATCGTCTCTCACCTGTAAAAGGCTGATTCAACGGTTCAACGTCAACCGTATGTTTACTATACATTTTACAACAAATTGCGTTTACAAAGGAGTCTAATATTGGATGTCAAATCCTTTGCAAATCACCCTTACTTTATTCAACCTTATCCTTAATTAGGTACCTATTCATATTTTAGCTAACAGGTATTTGAGTGCTATTATTCTACCCCCTTTATTTAGGTATGCACAGTTATTACAAAAATCGGAATCGGAATCGCCGGGGGGGGGGGGGGGAATCTTCCAGGAGCGAATTTGTCAGAGGCGAACTTGCCGGGGGCGAATTTTCCGGGGCGAATCTTTCTGGGGCGAATTTACTTAGGGGTGAGTTTTCTTGGGGGCGAATTTTCCGGGGCGAATCTTTCTGGGGCGAATATTACGGAGACGAATAGTCCGGGGGCGAATTTACTTGGGGGCGAGTTTTCTTGGGGGCGAATATTCCGGGGCCGAATTTTCAGGGGCGAATTTACCGGGGTGAATTTTCGGGGGCGAATCATCCTACAATCGTTAATGATATTTTAATAGGTTTGAATGAGTAGGCCAACTCTTAAACAAAGAGTTTAACCGTTGTAGATAAGGTGCTTACTTTAACCGCAAGGGTAGATAAAGTGAAACAGATGATTGTGCATTCTAATGACGTATGTCATTCTTATTCCAAATGGGACGCGGAGCACGAAATAAAATGAACTTCGGAACTCATTGGTTAAAATATCCCTTTATCGTCTTGTATAATAAATAACTATTATTTCGTAGCTTGGAAAACGTGCATTTTGGTTATATAGGGTTTATTATTTTCACCCACTTGAGCGACTAACAAATTTTGCCATATTTCCCTAGAAGATAATTTATTCTTTGCTACTTCGACTGAAAAACGTTTTTTCAAAAATTGTTTGTGTGATTTTTTACTTTTTTAGAGATACATTTTTAAAATCCATTTTAATGGTACAGTTGTAAAGGCGAAAAACACCATTTCTCAAATTCAAATATAAAATATTACAAACGTTCAAACGTGACGAGATACGAATACATAGATTTGGGATATTAATTGTTTTGCAGTAGCACAGTTATGTGGTCAATAGTAAAATTATTCTATCGAAATAGTACCTACCTATCCTTTATTTGATTTCACAACGTGCGTAATTTAGAGCCTGCTGCCAAATCTAATCAATTTCTTAATCGCGTTTGATGTTTTGAATGAATCCACCAAAGAGTAGAAGATTTAGATACGTTTGGCATTTTTCCACATATCTGTCAGCATTATCGATGCATTTAAGACTTTGTTCGTAAGATGCTTCCTATTCATCCACGAAAACAACTTTTCACATTCTTTATAACAAGCTTTACTGAATTTGAACGTTGCACCTACCAACTTTTCTTTTGCTTTTGTAACAAGCCATTGAATGAACGGTGTATTACGTCTTTACAAAGACGGTAGGTGCTTTCTTTCGGTGATCCAAACGCGTTTGGATTGTCAAATCACGTTCTTTCGAAGTGTGATCTTATGATCATGATTGCTAAAATCGTGAACAAACTGAACATACAAGTTTTATGATCACGAATTCCTAACCTATAAATAATGCAAGGATATTTTTGCTCAAATGTTAGGTTAGTCAATCTTTGTAACTGAAGGGGAGCATAATCGTGCAAGTACTTCCATTTTCATAATCCAAACAAAAGATACGTAATTCGAATGCAAATGCGTACTACGTAAACTTAACCATACTTTGATTTAAATTCGCGCGTTCTTTTGTCAAACGTGATCCTACGAATCACGATCTTGAAATCATGATCGCGAAGTAGCCGAAAGAAAGCGCCTGGTGATTTTTATAAGCAAACGTCAAGTGACATTTCCATGGCAATCATGTAATTAAGAATAACCAGCCCACTTAATTAGACATGTATTCGAGTATATCGTCATTATGATTTTATTTTATTTCCTTTATTTTTAAATTTAACGGGAGATCAAAATTGAGTTGCCGTCGAGTCACTTTGGAAATTCAAGTTAAGTTCGATTTACCATGAAAACAAAAATTCCAAAGGTGACTCGACAGCAACTCAGTTTTGATCGCATTATAAGAAACACGTGTATAATTCGTCTTTAAGGGCCGGTTGCACAAAGGCAGTTTAAACCTCGTTTAGATTAACGCAATGGATTAAGACATATGATTGGTTGAAATTTGACGTTTTATCAAATTTCAACCAATGTTAGACCATAATCCCCTGGTTAATTGCAAGCGAGGTTTAAACTGCTGCCTTTGTACAACCGACCCTAAATCACTTAGGCCGGATGTCCACCAAATCGGGGCGACGCAGATCGGTCCAACTGTAGTCGTATCCAGATTGATCCGGCCGACTAAAATTGGCAATTCATGTCCATAGGTCGATCGCCTTTCGAACGATTTTTATCGGGTTGACAGTTGACATATAAATGTCAAGTGAAGACGAAGCAGTTGTCATGCTTTTGCACCACAGGAGAAAGAAAATTCGCCGCCACAGTTATTCGGTACATCCGTACATAACTAATAATAGAAAAAGAGGTGCTTTCATTTGTGCCCGTAAACTTGGGAATTATGAACACAAATTTAAATGTATGTATCGTATGTCCAAGAGTAGTTTTTTCCTTTTGGCTGACATTGCTCGACCATGAATTGCCAAAAGGGACACCAATTACAGAAGATGTGTCACGGTAGAAGAAAGATTATCAGCACTTTTGATTATTATGACACACTACTGCCGACAAATGATCGTGCAAGAGCGTCGCGTCGGGAGAAAATAGTCGGTTGCGATTTCGATCGGTCCCGACAAAAATCGAGCCTGTGGACAGGCTTCAATAGAAGCGCACGCGCGCGATCTTTATCGGACGATTCATATCGCACCGATCTTGGTCGTTCCGATGCGGTGGACATCCGGCCTTACAGGTTTAAAGGCGCTCGGCTACGCGCTACTCGTTGCGCGTGCTTTTAAACACTTGATTATACACTTTTCTATTACGTGTTAATATTCTATTTCTTGCATACAACTAAATATTAATATTATATATTTATAATACCTCGATATTTGATTAAAGCGACGTCTAAAATTTGTAATCCTGCCATCTGAAAGTTGGAGTACTTACTTAACTGATGTTTTTAAAAATTCTGCAAACTCTTAGTGACAGTATCCATCATTAATATCCTCTCTTTACCACTTGTAATTTTTGCAATTTCCACGTATCTGTGGAGTAAAAAAAATATTCTAGTCAAAGAGTTAGCAGAAAGAAGACGCTACAGTGCCAATAATTTCACTTTTGTGGGGGATTATGTTTGCCACGTTTATTCTTTTTTTAATTAATTGGTTCATTAATTGATTTTTGTGTTTTGGGGCAAATGTGACAAACGGTTGTCACCTCACAATTTTACCACAAAGTTGGCAGTTTCTTTGTTTTGCGAATTTGCAATAAATATATAAAACGGGCCCGAGGACATGTGTTATAAAAGATTTGTTAGAACACACAGATTTCACGGGTGCATCACATACTTTTGTATTTGTGTAGGCGATAACAGTTAAGTTTGACAATTTTCTTAATTTTGACGAATCTTTACCATTGTGGTCATAATATTGCTTTCTTTTATTGATATTTGAATGATCTAGTTTTTTTTTAACTTTAAAGTTATAAGTTGGGGGTTTGGTAGTGTGAGTAAGAGTAAATAAGCGAGCATTCGGCGGAATGGAAGATTGTCCTTTTTGCGTCTGTTAATGTCTACAGAGAATTATATTCTTAATGGCGGATGTTTGGACACGTGATGTCGGAGATTTGGATCACTTTCAGTTTAATTAGGGCTACTTAATTACGACTACGAATTCGGCATGAGGTCATTTCAGCATCGTGTTAACTGCGACGTAGTATATTGAAACGTTTTGCAAGTATAGGTTTATTTATTACAACTAATTAACGATAAATATATAACAGTCTTAAAATGAATTAAAGTGTGACAGTAATTACGAGTTAGCTAAATGTTAAACCTGCAGTTGAAATAGAAATTTGGTTTACAGTCATAAACGGCCATTGTGAATTGAACTGAAATAGTTTCAAGACGGCGCCGCTTCCGCAAATAGCAGAAGTGGAACCACCTTGGTTTTTCTTAAGATAAACATACCATTTTCTATTTTTTTCTAAATTATAAATGCACTATTTTATTCTGATTTCAACGCAATTAAGAATTAAGTAGGTATCTATCTGTCATAGTTTTTGACATATGTCATATAACATAGTAGGGTCTAGTTAATTGAGCGAATAATCGGAAGTAAAGTACGTAACGCAGTTTTCATGGTATTACAATTCCGATAAAGGCAATAAGACTAATATCCTTTAATGCAGTACATATGCAACGGTGATTTAAGTCATTTGTTACAAGGAGAAATCTATTTTTAAACCACCAGAGTGTAAATTGCCCTACGTTTGGCTTCATTTACTATCAACAAAACTCGATCGAAAGCAGAGACGAATAAATCGCATGTATATGGCACATTGCTCCCAAAAAAACTCAAATAATGAGCGGTGGAAAATAGCGAGTTCGGTGTAGTTTGACTTTTTTATTCTTGTGCATTAATATCCATAACTTCGAGAATTTGACGAAAGTTTTGAATGCACTCGAAGTATATAGAAGCTTGATTATCCTAAAAATTTCCATACAACGAGAGACAATTGTACCAGAGCAAGTCACAAAAGGGTTCAACTGTATCACCCCAAAAATGATCCAGTTATCAGTTTTTCTTGGAAGGAGCCTTATTTCAAGGGAGCTTTGTAAGCTAAAGAAAAACACCTATCCCAGTAATAGCTGTAACTTACTTCAATTTTGTTTTAATTGTATAAAGTATTGGTGTGTTAGCTTTAAGAATTTGCAGCGGATGTTTATTTAACGTAAGCATAATAAATTAATAACCTTGAAAGAACCGATCTGTGGAAATAAACTACATGGAACAGATTTGCATTGCATTTAAGTGGATTCATACAAAGGAATTTTGTGATTTTTTAATTAGTTAAGAATTTGTTTTTCATTTTATATGTACCGGGTGCTGCCTAGCGCGACGCAGCATAGGGATTTCAATGGTAATTTCTTTATAGTCAATTACTAGCTCCCATAATTATTTTAGAGCAAAAGTATAAATAGAGAAAAAAATACTGCATCTGTTCACATGATTACTTATAATTTTCCGTTTTTCAAAACCGTAGAAATCTACAAAATAAAAAATCACATTTTTATAAATCAGTGATGCTTTGGAATATTTTAACAAACTACAAGCGCATCGCAACTCAGTTATTGTTGTTTGACGTCGAACGATTTTCATATTTAATTCTGTTTCAACTAACCGACGCAAAAAAAGCGTCTATGGGGTAATGTTTTTTTAAAGAATGTAATGCTGCATCTCCATCGTATACTATTTGTTTATCATTTTCCGGAACCTGAGTACATATTTGAAGCAAAAGAAATTGATTTGAGGAAGAATTGTTCTTAAACTTGTATTCGGATTTTCCGCTACTGCAGCCAAAACGTTGAATGTATTGTCGTTTTCCTGATGGTTTTGATGGACATTTTGCACGTTATTGCAGTTGCAGTGATTTAACACTGTTCCTGATGTTCTTTGAAACTTGTGCACAATCCTGTCTACTGTGGTACTGCTTGGAATTGGTCGATTGGGTTACTTCACAGTAATGCAAGCAGAGGCGGATTTAGAGGGGGGCACTAAGGGCACGGGCCCAGGGTGGCAAATTTTGGGGGGCGGCAAATTACCTGGCAATCCTAACGATCGAATCGGAAATAACCAGAAAATTAGATTTCGATTATGTGATACGTTCATTTTCTGAAGAAAGTTCACGGAGAAAATTGTTTTGATTAATCCAATAAATTGTTGAATAATCAAATAAAAATACTTATTACTTATAAGCATTTTGTTCTGTAGTCGAATAGTCCACGAACCAATAAACTCCCTTAGATTGCGATTTTATTTTTTAGCCATAGGATTTATGAAGTTGTGGGCTATTTTTGTGGTAAGAATGATCTAGGGGCGGCAAGTTTCCCAAAGCCCCTGGGCGGCAAAAGTATAAATCCGCCACTGAATGCAAGACGTACGTTTTGGACCGGCAATATGAATTGCACAGCAGACTCAAGTTGCGAATTGCCATCTTTTTCTAATAAGCTGCAGTATGTGTCAGACAAAGTGAACAGTTAAGTTAATTATTACAATATACATGGATGTGTCATACCCAAGTATAGACGGCGCAGACAATAGCGTAGGTACCTGTTTCATTAATAAAAAATACCGGTGTAGAGGTAATTGTTTAATCAATCGAAATTGATACGATATTGACATCTTTTTGTCAGTCGTCAGATAGGTACGCATAAAACTTACTTCTTCGACTGCACAAACTTTTTTCATAAAATTAGTACCTATACAAATTTGTTATGGCTAAATTTGTTTCTAATTAGCCATGGATGCGAATTATTTTGAATATGTGGGCTACATTCTACATGTTTAAAGTGGCTACTAATTTTAAAACGTCATTAGTTTTTTTTTACTATTTCTCGTTGATCTAGGGCCTTTAAAAACCAAAAAATTCTTTCTCAATCTGTAAAGTACTCGCATTTTATCGTAATCATGGGTTGATGAATCTATAATGAATATGACCTTTTTTAATAAACGATTTTTAGGCAATGCAACGAAACGCAAATTTTTGCAGCTTTTGTAACACTTTTTATTTTTTTCCATCAGATACCACACATTCTTGTCAAAAAAACAAAACACACATAGAACGGGGCCCAATTTTCAGAAATCTATAATACCATTACATTTCCATGACTCACCTCATTGTGGGACACTGCATTATGCAGTATAATAATATAATATAATAGGCAATTATCTGAAGCAAATTGATGGACTACCATAAAATTCTCTACAATTACCTACAAAATGAAAGTCAACAAGGATTGGTTCCAGACAATTAGGTAACTAATTAATTAGCTTGTAATTCCAATATAATTACACATCGTGGATTTAGTTTCGTAATTAAGGATGTTGTTAATTACACAAAACTTGTACATTAAACAGTAATTTTCTGAGAAAATGAATTACATGTACAGTAGGTACCAGTTCATTGGAAATTTATGCTTTGTGACGATTTATCTTAGGAATAGATTTTTTTAGGTTTATGAACTTTATTTACCATTAGGTTTCTATTGAATATCGTGAGGCGAAATTCGTCTTGTACTCGTCTGAGAATCGTGTAATTGTTAGCGACAGAGCCGAGATATCATCTGTTACGATTAAAGATATAGATCAGTCGCCGACAGTGCCAGGGTAATTATTTTCCAGTATGTATAGGTAATGGTCTCTGCCTGCTCGGGTGCTCGCTCGGGTGTACACTCTACATGTTTTGAGAGGTGTATTTTATTTTCACTTATAAGTAGGTGACAATGAAAAATTAAACTTTATTAAAAAAATGATCAAAGTCCTCTTGTGAGATCGAAGGGACTTCAGCGCATTTTTGGTTAGCAGATCAGTGTTTTAATAGCCAGTGTTGACTCCACCATCAATAAAAGACCTTGTCGAAGGCTACCACATTCACCTTGTCGGTACCCACTTCCCACTTTCCGCGTGCACCCAAAGTTTTGACTCCACCATCAGTAAAATCTTGTCGGGGGCTACCATATTCTCGTTGTCGGTATCCACTTTCGATGTCTCGTTCCCTTCCAATGCGCGTTTGAAGATTGGAATCCACCATCAGTAAGATCGTGTCGCGGGCCACCACATTCCCTTTATTGGTACCCACTTCCGACTCCCCATTTACTCTCAATTCGCGATTCAAGATTTGACTCCACCATCAGTAAGATCGTGTCGCGGGCTACCACATTCCCTTTGTTGGTACCCACTTCCGACTCCCCATTTACTCGCAATTCGCGATTGAAGATTTGACTCCACCATCAGTTAGATCTTGTCGGAGGCTACCACATTTCCTTATGCTTACTAAAAGTCTAAGTGTTACCCGTTTTGAACAGATTTTTATTAAGATTTTATTTATGTTGACGATGTTTTGAGTTCTGAAATAAATTCTTTTGTCTCTTATTAATTCTTTCAACACTTCTCCGCTACTAGAAATGAATCTCATATTGTCAACATTGGGTGGCGATACAATCATTGATACGATAATTAACGCAGTGTGTAAAAAGAACTCACGATTCCGTTGTATTTATAAATACAATGGTGCCAAATACAATGGTGGCACCCATACGAAACCCCGAAGGCAGCCCTGGAATAAATTACCTACGCACGGACAACTTCGTGATTTTCGAAGAGTAATGAACCGAGCGATTCGTTAAATAACGACGAATGACGCTCGTTTTTGGAAGCTATGTACTTACTACTTACTGAGAGTGAATGGTATAGCTTTATTTTCCATGTTAAAAGAAATAAGTTCCATCCTCCTAACTTCCCATCCGCCACGGAACCCGCAAAATCGCCAGAACTACAACCCCCGGCGCCGGCGGTCTGGCCTAACGGCACAGCCGATGAAAGAACCATTTTTTCCAGCTTGATGAGATTTATGCAGGGCTATAAAAAATCATGACCATCGATGACCATAATGCCGATTCGAGATCTTCGTGGTGATATAAAAGCGCGTTGGAGGAATTTGAAATGTGTGCAACTTTGTCTCGACAAATCTTGTCTTGCTCCATCTCATGCAAGAACAAGGCAAGAATTTATCCCGTTTCTTTCGCAATGTATTTCAGTACAAAAAGTTGCAGTTTCTATCAAAATTTAGTTGTTTTTACATTATATATGCATGTAACCTTTGGACTCACAGTTCATACTTGTATAATGTCCTCAACAGGGCACCTATAAGTGGTGCGTTGAGTTGGATACACATTTACCATCTTAATATTATTTACGCATGCATAGTAGGTAATGGACGATTGTTTAAAAAGTACGCTTGGTGACATTGAGATTTGAGGCTAATGAAATTGATCATTAACTACAATTCGAAGAATGGTTTAGGCACTTTACTTTGTTAATTTACATTGTATCTATTGTCTGTAGCAACAACAGTAAAAAAAGGTACCTACGCGTTTTTCGAATTCGTAGATATAATCTGTAAGACCTTTGAGTTATTTATACGAATATAGTGTTTTTCTTTAGGTTTCATAGAGTGCGAATGAAAATATTTCAGTGAAAAGCTCCGCATTTGCGTAATTTGTCATCTGCTGAGTCTTTAAAATATTTCTAAGGTGCGATGGCATAAAAAGTGCATACTTTTATTAAGTAAAGTGTAGAAAAATGTGGCTATCTAGTTAATACTAAGTTTTTGTTTCAGATCCAGTAATTTGCAATGACAACGGTAGTAGGAAACGGAATTCAAGATTACTTGAGCTCCATTTACAGTTATTATGTATGGACCTTATCATTAGCGGGTAAGTTTTTACTAAATTAGGGTAATTACCTATTAATTCTACGAAGTCGTTGGTAGTCATATTTTGTTAGGTGTGTGTAAATTCTGGAATTCCCTAATGTTAAAGATACTTAGGTACATGGCAAAGCCAATGTCTGGAATATCCATCTGCGTATCGCACAATTTCTCTAAAATTATTTTTAATTGTATGGGTTTGGTATCAGGTAGATGTTAATTGTATTCTTGTATCCAAATACCTACTAGCATAAACAGAAAATAGTGTGCGAAAAACGGCTACTACCGCTGACCGTGTTATAATATGGGTCACCGATCAACAATACCTAGAGAATTAGTAATGTATCATTAATTTTCCATTTTTAAATGCAGCATTTTCTCTACCGGGTCGTGTCAAAACTCCCCTTACCTCGATTTGCCTTCAATAGCTTCTAGCTCTGACCGATCGGCGCCGGCGACTGCTTGCTACCCATTTGTCAGTAGATCTAAATTACCACCCAAAGATGATAAAAATACCTTACCGATCATCAAATTTCTTATTTGTCGAGATATTTTCATGAAATTTTTTCCCTGCGTAGGTGTTTCTAATGAACATAAACTTACCGCTTAGATATAACCAAAATTAAGGCAAAAGGGGCAAATTTTTTTATGTTATCACATTTTCCTGACATTTTTGCGTCGTTCCGAAAACTTAGGTCCCTTAGTTCAAATAAAATAATATAAGTAATAAAATGACAATAATTTTTAACTTTTTTTCAGTATCCGTTTTCAGTTTTATTACAGTAATAATAATTTGTTAAACATTTGGTTGTGATGCAAAGGGAGTCCAATAAAAAGCTGAGTCGGATATTATATCCGTTATTCAATGAACCCGGCTTTAACTCACGAGTATTTAAATTTTCTCGAAATTTCTAAGGGCCATTAGAATAAAATCATCAAATTAGACGAATCGTATTTAAATCCCACAGAAGGTTTTATTCTTTTAGTCTTCATTTGTTGCCCAATATGACTATCCCATGCCCCCCGGCGCAGTTGTGCTTAAATGGTGGGGGGCAAACATTTGCCTTCAAAAGGGGATTTTTCGGTTTTACGGTATTCTGCATTGAATTTTTTGACCACCCATGCCCATACTAGTGCTCATCGAATGAACAAATTTTACATATGTATGAAAAACTACCTTTTGTCCCTGCGACTTCGTATGCGCATAAACATCACTCTTTGTCTTAATTCAGCTTTTTCTCGTTGCCATGGGAATTTCGGGAAGTGCTTTCGAAGTAGGTACACCTTTCAGCTTTCTACGCCCAGCAGTTTCAGCTTTGCGGTGTCTATCAGTCAGTAACGGACGTTTTATAACGTTTTATAGAAATCCGATGAACAGCTTAAAAAATTCTTCCATTTTGAGCCAAGACAGTGTTATACGCTTTTCTTTGCATCACTGCATGAGCTAAACTTGGAAGGATCAGCTTTTGTCATCGATGATGGATTTCTTCTCCACCGGCTTGTGTTGAAGAATGGTAAACCATTACAATTAATCATCAATATTATTATATAAGTCATGTATACTGACTTGCTTGTCTTCCTCTTTCCGATTGTATTCAATATCGAGGGTGCCAGCTCATAATGCTAGAATTTTTTAACTGTTCATCTTAGATTTGAATTCTTGTACAGTCATTGCTCTATTTTGCATACAAACTCGACTTTGTCAAAGGTTTGATTAACCAGGGCTAGCATAAAAGGCTTACCAATTTCAAAAGCCTTATGGCAGTTGATAAAGTTTCCGATAACGCCTGTGCTGATAGACATAACAAAATTAATAACAGGGAAAGGATCATGGGATTGAATCCACAACAAATTTAGAATGTACATTTTTGTAAAGGTGTTTTCTCGCCGGGAACGAGGAAAAACTAAATTAAGACAGAGGGTCGGGGACATTTGACATTTTCAATTTTTTGGTGAAATGTTAGTTATTTTGAAAAATTTCAAATTCATCATAAAGGAGCAACTTTGCTCCCATTTAACCTACACTGTATCGCTCACAGTTGCTTTAAATTATCTAAAACGTCGACATTTGATGAAATTTCAACATGTCCAAAGAAAGGTATCGCAATAGCTACGTAGCTCAAGCTAGGAAGCTACAAACTGAAGCAAAATAACTAAGTATGTATCAATTTCCAGTTTAATCAGAAGTAAAGTAAGGCTGAAAATATTTTAGTTTAAACGTGCTCGTAAAATAACTCTTACCATATGTGCAAATTAAAAAAAAATTACTCACATCTGCTTCCCATATAACCGTCAACTCATCTCCTTGTTTGCCATCCTGTATATTTAATATAACGTATACCTTTACCTGGTATTGATTTTAATGCACTAAATTGTACCAAAAGTAGTTTCCATTGTACCTTTGGAGTTTTTGGAAACCCGGTACCAAAAAATCACTGCAAACTTTACGAACGCACAGGACCAATTTTGAATAGACCTCTAAACTATTAATGCATCTTCTTCAAAATTCATAATATTACGAAAACCAGTTTTCTTTGTACCCTTGCCGTTTTTAGCGCATTTCCACAAAAATAAAAAAAAAATGCGCTATTGTGGCCACTTTGTCCGTCCGTCCGTCCGTCCGTCCGTCCGTCCGCTAACTTTGCGACGCTACTAGTTTTTTATCTTAAGAGCTATTGTTCTACTTTTTTCGCTATTTGGTTCGTTATGGTGTCGAGTCTTGTACCAAGGAAGGAATTTTTCTGTACCGCTTACAAAAAAAGTTATTGTAAAAAAAACAAAAAACCGTTTTTTACATGTTCCATAATTTTACACTTTTGCCGTTTATTAACGATCCTAGAGATCGTTTATAATTTTGCATTGCTATCTGTCGCCTGCCGGTTGGTCTCTCCGTCTGTTCCTTTGTCTGTCTGTCCATCTATCTGTCCGTGTGAACGATAACTTTGTTTAAAAATGTTCGATCGCTTTTACATCTCCGTTAGTTATGAACTGAATTGCATGAAATTCAATATGGGCATAGATTTAGCCATATAATACGCAATGCCAAAAGTTGGATCGAATCGATTCAAAATTCACAGTGCCCTTTTCGCATCTCGACCATTTATAAACCGAATTGCAAACTTTTTTACTTATAAAAGTATTTGAATGAAATTTGATACATAGGCACTTTGGAATAAAGGAAAATCAAACGCCAATTTCAAAATTTGGTTTTGCGCATGCGCAGTGCCAACTTTTTTATTTATGGAAGAATTTAAACGAAATTTGATACATAGGCACTTGGGATAAAGGAAAATCAAACGCCAATTTCAAAATTTGGTTTTGCGCATGCGCAGTGCCAACTTTTTTATCTATGGAACTATTTAAGTGAAATGTGATACTTAGGCGCTTGGAACAAAGGAAAATCTAACATTAGTTTTAAAATTTAGGTTTGCGCATGCGCAGTTCCAACTTTCTTATTTAGAAAAGCATTGAAATGAAATTCTTCTCATAAACTGAAATTGAAGTAGCACGTTGTAATGGAACCCACAACGTCAACAATGGATTGCCCATGTGCAACGCTATCTTTTATATTTGTGGCCGGATTTTTACGATTTTAACAGAAGTTGCATTTTACAAATGGGAAATGAATGCAAGTGGAAATGCGCTTTATGTAAATCGTTTACGATTACTTTTTAACTTGTTAACGTTCTGGTGTAGTAGTAGGCGTTGACAAAGTGTTAAAATAGTTCATTGATGGTTCCTTTAAATGATATGAATAAAGAATGACATGCTTTTTAGAGGTGGCCTTGCATAAGGTCTCTAGTTGTTCTATGCTACTTCAGTTTACCTTGGGAATTAGGAAAGCCGCAGGAATACCTAATTCGGAGTAACCGGCAGAATGCTCGAAATTGATCTAAGGAAATTCACATCTCTGTCACAGATGAAAAATCTTACCTCAGCCTAGGTTCGAACACCCGACCTCCGGCTATGTAGCACAACGCTCTACCACTGAACTACACAGTCGATAAGACTCGGAGTCCGACCGAGATGATAAAAATGATCAAAGTCCTCGTTTGAGATGGAAGGGACTTCAGCGCATTTTTGTGTGGCAGATCAGTATTAGCCAGTTTTGACTCCACGATCAGTAAGATCTTGTCGGGGGGTTCCATATTCCCTTTTTTGGTTCCTATCTCCGACGTCCCATTCACCTGCACTTCGGGTTTGACTTTTTTGCAAAAATGCGCTAAAAAGGGCACTGTGAATGTTGAGTCGATTAGGCTTACCTTATGGCTTTGCGTATTGTAGCGTACATTGAATTACGTGGTTTATTTATCAGAGCTAATTAACAATAAATTTATAACAGTCTTAAAATGGATTAGTTTATAACAGTAAATACAATATACCACTGACAATTTATAACATTACAAGAACGTATAGATGTTGGAACTGAACTCGAAACACAATTAGATTTGCTTCTATAGCAAACGACATTCTAAAAAGACAGTTCAGTGCTCAAGAACGTTTCAGAATGTTCTCGAACAAACACGTCATATTTCTAGGAAAGATTACGTCACATCCGTCTTCGTTCTTTATCACCGATGACTAATCACTCATAGCGCCTCGATGTCTATCGGGATTTTTGGAATATTCGCTACGCTTAACAACTCGACGCCAAAATTATCGTGGTGACATCAAAAGACATCAAAGGGCCAAATAAAACATAGATTATATCACCATGAAAAAAGAAAATGCATAGCAAGTTTTACGGGTTTAATCTGTTTAATTGTAATATTCATTAGTATGCCCTGAATTTCCATGAACAATCTTAAACACAAAAGTATGAATGATCATATTTACAAAATTATCAAAACTACAAAATACCTCATTCACAAAAAATCAGAAATTTAACAGTACAATTTCAATATCCAAAGATTGGGCAGAAAATAGCCTATAATTGGTAAATAATTACATCCCATGAGTTTAGTTGAGGACTACAAGACTGTAAGCAGCATTGAGCTGTTTATTGCTCTGTGGGTTTCTTTAAGCTTGGGTCAGATATTTATCTATTTACTAGTGTGCTTTTCTATATTTTTACTTGTTTCAATTAAAAGCTCATTATGACGTTTATTTACAGATGCAAGAACGAAAGGATGGCCGCTAGTCGACTCCCCGGTGCCTACATTTTTTTATATAATGTTATACCTTTTAATAGTTTGGTCTGGACCAAAAGTTATGAAATATAGGAAACCCTTCAAATTAACTTGGGCTTTAATACCGTACAACCTTGCAATGGCCGGTCTTAATTTATACATTTCTATACAGGTTGGTAAATCACCGCTGACTAGAAAAACTTACGAATCTTTTTTCTTCAGCTATTCACAGCCTCCACAAGATTAAGGTATAGCTACATATGCGAACCGTGTAGGCAGTCGCATCACCCGGATGAGCTGCAGGTAAAATATTTCAGTTAGGAAACGAATTTCTTTAAATAAATGTGGATTTTTAGATTACCAACGCGGTTTGGTGGTATTACGTATCGAAATTGTTGGAGTTTTGCGATACATTCTTCTTCATCCTGAGAAAGAAGGACCAGCAACTTACATTTCTGCACGTGTACCATCATGCAACCATGTTTTCTTTTTGGTGGATCGGAATTAAGTGGGTGCCAAGCGGATCGAGTAAGTTATAAGCACTTGGGACGTTGGAAGTAAAATCCTATTCTCTTCCAGCATTCCTACCGGCAATGGTAAATTCGGCGATCCACGTTCTTATGTATTCATATTATGGTCTTTCTGCATTGGGACCGCATATTGCTCAATATTTGTGGTGGAAAAAGTATTTAACCATTCTGCAAATGGTGGGTACACTTTTTTGTTCCGAACACACTGACCGTAAAGATAAACTTTGCAGATCCAATTTACATGCGCGCTTATTCTGGGAATCAATGGAATTAGAACGGGTTGTGAATTTCCATTATGGATGCATTACACTCTAATTCTCTATATGATTTCGTTTATAATTTTGTTTGGAAACTTCTACGTCAAAGCATATATGGAAAAAGTAAGTGCTTTATTACTTTAGTATTCAACTTAATTATAACTTAGTTTCGCGTAGTGGTATAGAAAGTGACATCCATGATGTTAATATTTATTTCAAAGAGAAAAAGTAATGGTGAAAGTGGACGTAATATAAGATATTTCTCCAATAGCAACGACAAGTCAATGACACGTCTTTTTTTAGGGATCCAAAGTATTTTACGGAATGGATATGGGGTGTGGTCAAGGAGTTATGTTTCATGATAATGGAAGTCCAATGCTTTATTCGCACAGTAATGGATACACGGAAGATGGGCATTCAAAGAAAATCGATTAAAGAATCGATTAAAGAAAGAAAATTTCAACTAGGAGTGTATATATAGCATAGTTCCATACATCTAATGTTGATAATAATTTGATGCATTTTCAATACCTACTGTTACCTTACCATTTATTAAGTCCTCAATCAAGGTTCTTCGGGACTTAATCAATACATTATAATTACGATGTTGTTTGTTATATTGTTACGGATAATTATAATAGAACGATACTACAATATTTATGCAAATTTTAACCAAAGCATGGTGTACAATGTTTATGGTTGTTAAGTTATTGTTCAATACATTCAGATACTAACAAAAAATTGTAACTTGATTGTTAACTTTAAAGCCTACAATGTCAAAAGTCAATTATTTTAATGGCATTAATAAATCAGAAATGGAACTGTAAGTTGCATAAAAAAATTGAGATACGCCTTTTGCATTGCGCAGGAAAATTACTTTTGAACGATTTACATTGAAACTAAAAGTAAATAATCCCTAGTAAATTACATGATATCGTTTTATGTATAATTGATTTTATTTCTTTTATTATACGTGAACTGTAGGTACCTACTCTTTTTGCGATGTAAGTACGTGAAAGTTTTAATAAAATATTCATGATCCCCATATTGTATTTAAATGCGTACTACATAATAATTACGCATTGGTGTAGAAAGCATAACAGGATCATTAGTAGGAAGAAGTGGAAGTTGACTTTGATTTATATTTAGTAATCAGAATAGGTCAGTTACCACGGAATGTTATGCATCACTTGGGATAATTTATCATCTGACGTTGGGTGGCCGCTCTAAAATGTGCGAGAATGTGAAAAATAACAACAAATTTCGTCACTTGAGCTAATGTTGGGAAGTATAGGAAATTTCATTATCATGTAGCAAAGTGGTAAAAACAGCTTCACATTTTAAAAGGTAGGTACTCTGTGAGAAGTTAGCGTGTGGAACGCAAGTGTAAAGTTTGGAGCTAACACAATAAATCTTTTAGTCAACGTTTTTGAAAAAATCCTCGAACACGTCAATTTTGATCTTAAGTGAAACACATTTTACTCTAATTGGCGCTTAAGGATCATCTTTTGTTTTTGAGATGTGACGCAAGCGATAATTTTTTTAAATGGAAACCTTATTTTTATCACCCGCGCGTTAGTGACGGAGGTATTGCATCGAGTTGACCCCCCACTTTTTTGTCGGAAATAGGCGTTTTGACTTTTGAAGCACCGGCTAGTAAAGAAGCTGGGGTAAAAGTTGAAGGTCGCTTAATTTGCCCGCCTTTGAGCGAGCTATAGCCGTGTGTAAAGGGAGTTGTTAGTTAAACAAGTTAAAAAGTAATCATAAACGATTTACAAAAAGCGCATTTCCACTTACATTCATTTCCCATTTGTAAGATGCAACTTCTGTTAAAATCGTAAAAATCCGGCCACAGATATGAAAGATAGCGTTGCACATGTGCAATCCATGTTTGACGTGCTACTTTAATTTCTGTTTATAAGAAGAATTTCATTTCAATGCTTTTCTTAAATAAGAAAGTTGAAACTGCGCATGCGCAAAACCAAATTTTGAAACTGGCGTTAGATTTTCATTTATTCCAAGTGCCTATGTATTTAATTTCCTTCAAATACTTTTATAAATAAAAAAGTTTGCAATTCGGTTTATAAATGGTCGAGATGCAAAAAGGGCACTGTGAATATTGAATCGATTCGACTCAACTTTTGGCATTGCGTATTATATGGCTAAAGCTATGCCCATATTGAATTTCATGCAATTCAGTTCATAACTAACGGAGATCTAAAAGCGATCGGACATTTTTAAACAAAATTATCATTCACACGGACAGATAGAGGGACAGACAGACAAAGGAACACACGGATAGACCAACAGACAGACGACAGACAGCAATACAACATTATAAACGATCTCTAGGATTATTAATAAACGCAGAAAAAATTCCTTCCTTGGTGCAAGCCTCGACACCATAACGAACAAAATAGCGAAAAAAGTAGAACAATAGCTCTTAAGATAAAGAACTAGTAGCGTCTCAACGAACGAGCGGACGGGCGACGGACGGACGGACGGACAAAGTGGCCACAATAGCGTATTTGTTTGTGGAAATGCGCTAAAAAAGGCAGGGGACAAGACAGTGGTGGTGAAAATGTCGGAAGAATTGGTTATAGCCGGAGTTGGCATACGCATGCGTATTCTGAGACCAGTTGGTTGTCGTGTATAAAAGTTATACACGTTTTACATTCAAAACCAGCATCTCAGGAAATAATTCATGGGGGGTGGGGTTTAGAGACAGCGAAATTTGATGGCCGTTAGGCACACTTCACGGTCTAGGCTACATATTGCAAAAAATTCCAGGATTTTAGTGCCATTCCCCTACAAGTTGTTCAAAACCGCAGAAGTGGATCCGGACGGACGGACAAAACGCAAACAATACCACGCGCGCACCTAAGTACACTAAAATAAGGCCCTATTCTTTCTCTGTGCACAGGTAAAAATGTGTTGCGATAACTATAACCGTTTTCAAGTAATCAATTTTCACGCATAACCGCCATTTTTTTGTAAAAGTCAAAATAACCTAAAAACCATACACTGTAGACGACATGTGGGTATCAATTTTACGTAGAATCCAAAAATGCAAACAAAAATAGGGGTTACTACTTAAATTAACGAAGTTACTAGTTACTTCCGGTATTTCCGGACGCGCCACCATTTTGAAAAGATTTTACATCTATTCGGACTTCAGAGTAACTCCTAACTGCAAATTTTCAAAAAATTCCCTTCACTTACCGAGAAACATTTAACTAAAGCTCCCAAAAGTACTCTGTAATACTACCCCGTTCTTAAACTTGTTGCTCATTTAACAATTTACAGTGAAAAGCGATATTTTCAAAGGGGAATATTTGGTTTAAACCATCACAATAATACCATTGAAAAATGTCTGTACTTACCAAACACTCAATACAAATGCAGTGGGTCACGTCAAAATGCAAAACCGTGACGTAATCCTCCATCCTACACTGAAGCAAACAGGTTTTTTTAAAAAGAAATTTCAATTTTATTTCATACTTTTTAATGATGCAACGACTGGAGAGACAAGGTCTGTATTTTCAATAAATGCAATATCTACCTGCCTCTTCTGGGCTTAGGTAGCGAAATAAATCTACCCAATTTTCGTTTTCAAATTAAAACGCAAAAGGTCGTAAAATTACCTCACAATATTGATTGAATTTAGGTACTGCTTCAGTTGTTCACACTTGGTGGCGCTATTGTACGAGACGCCCGCCGCCGCGACGCTGTCTAGCATCCCTTGCAATCGCAGTCGACCTGTTGTTAGTGATATACGTACACTTCAATTTAGGGCCTAAATTTAAAGTAGTCAGAAAATCTAAGTGCGGTGTAATTGAATGCTGACAGAGGGGTAAGTGCCTTTAAAACATATTTTAGATGCAGAAACATTTTGAGTTTGGCATGACAATGCTCAATGCATCTGTTTTTAATTTTATTACCGCCAGCTTGTTGCAATCCAATCTTGTGCCATCAAATAAAGAATTAGGTAAATAGGTAGGTAGGTATGTCTTAAGCTTGGAGAAGTTGAAATATATAGACAATGTAAACACAAACGTCAAAAATGTGTTGACTTTTAGATATAGAGCTGTCTAGTACTTTCAAAGACAATTCGTGTAAACTGTAAAATATTAATCACATGTTGTTTCATCCTACGTCTTTTGAAAATTTACCTTTGAACGAAATGATCATTTGCATTATTTTGCATCATACAACGATAAAATGCAGATTCTTTCACATTATGTAAGTACCATTTATGAATAATGTAAATGCATTGCCTGGCTATATTACCCACCCTTATTACTGACTAAATCTGATAGTAACAACTTTTGGAATCTATCATGCAAGTTGATTTGAAAACTGTTTTATCGCCGTACATTTTGGTGCAATTAGGATCAAGGGAATCATGAACGCAAAGCTTAAATTGCTCATTGGCTATTCACATATGCAAATGCGGTGTTTAACCAATCTTTTAAATTTAAAGACATCATTTACATGCAGGTGTTGTTTATTTTTTGGTATTATTTACCTCATGGACTATCCATTCCACATGCGTCAAACCGCTTATAGCAGTGTACAACTGTACATTACAAAAAAATTCAGTTCATAGTTAAACATGTTTAGTACCTGCAGGAAAGAAAGTATTTTAAAAACAAAACAGACTTATATGGTGTACCTGTAGACACATAATCTTAGGCCGGGTTTCACATTATTGCATTTCAATTTTCAAGATCCAAATGTTGCAATGGTGTAAAAACCTGTAGGTATCATGGTAAAAAACAACAATTCGGTATGGCATAAATAATATCATAATTGAACACGAATATTATTGTGCAGTGTGCTAATAATTTCTTGCAAAAATGGATTTCGTTAACAATTTTGAGGAGCAAATGGGTAAGAATAGTGTAAAAACAAACAAGGAAGTACGAGTATAAGTGTTTGTTTACAATGAGCGTATATACGTAAATATACGTAAATATTTCATAAACCGTAACCGTTCGTACATATCCGTATCGTTTCCGTAAATTTACTTCGCTGTTTACAATAAACCAAAGATCATACTACAAGTAGTATGATCTTTGACCGTACGTAACTTTGAACCATTTTCCATTTTTGCGACTATGCGCAAGACTAAGTGTGCGTTTACAATACGTAAGAAATACATAAAACGTAAACATTTCGCAAAGTTGAACTGTATAGAAACATACGAAGGTGTTTACAATGAACGTAATTTTTACATTATAGTCCAGTCATATTAGTGTTTCACCTCGGAATGAAAGATAATAAGCTATAAACTTGTGTAAACCTTTATTTTGTCATTCTGAAAGTTGTCTCAAAAGTCACATAAAATCTCGTGTCCGCGTCTTAAGATATTCAAGGTCAAAGGTCTCAAAAATCGTTTTTTTGCAAATATCTCGTTTCTTATGGTTTTAATGCCATTTGTGCTTATTATAAAAAGTGTAGGGAATAAAATTATCTACAACTTTTACCCCAAAAATTTGTCTATATACTCAACGGTTATTGAGATAAATGACGGTGAGCGCGCGGCGCTTAGTGGTTTACAGTGTAATTCAAGGTCAACCGTAAGTCCAGGTATAAAGATTATAAATCGTTAAAAAATATATAATTATAAATAATTTTCATTGTTTATTAATTAACGATGATAATATAGTGATGTTCTATTGGATTGCATTAATTTACTTGCAGTTTAAGTTCAAATTTTTCAAAATCTTATAATTAGCAATATTTGAGTATTAATTTTCTTTTTCATCATCATCACCATCGAAAATTTGCAATTCAATATTATTATCGTTGTCAAGGACATTTGTTTCCAGATCTTCCAGAATTTCGGGGTCAAATGCACTGTCTTCATCGAGATCACTTTGATAGGATGAAGTGTTAAGGCACACTTGTCCATTACACTGGCCGCAAGCTATAGGACATTGCAACCCCGATTTCCTGCACCCCCAGCGTGAACCACAACCATTCTTGCAGTTGCAAAATATTGTATTAGCAATTTATCTGGACTTACGGTTGACCTTGAATTAGACTGTAAAGTGTAAACCACTAAGCGCCGCGCGCTCACCGTCCTTTATCTCAAAAACCTTTGAGTATACAGACAAATGTTTGGGGTAAAAGTTGTAGATAATTTTATCCCCTACACTTTTTATAATAAGTACAAATGGTATTAAAACCATAGGAAATGAGCTATTTGCAAAAAAACGATTTTTGAGACCTTTGACCTTGAATATCTTAAGACGCGGACACGAGATTTTATGTGACTTTTGAGACAACTTTCAGAATGACAAAATAAAGGTTTACAGAAGTTTACAGCTTATTATCTCTCATTCCGAGGTTGGCCTTATTTTTTGCCTTAAATGACTGGACTATTTCGTAACATATTATTAAAGAGTACCTACACTTTTTGGATATAGCGGAAAAAGTGTGCACTTTAAGAATATGATAAAAAAAATAGTGGTTGCTATTTAAAAAAATATGGCCCTCTTGAGCAGCAGAAGTCGGACACTGCGGTCCCGCTCCCACCTCCGTAAATTGGTGTTCACCATCGAGATCGACATCTTCTGTGTTTGGTTTTTTTTTTAGAAAAAGTACTGTTGTATAAATAACGTAATGCAGACGTTTTGTTTGGGCCCGGCACGTATAATTTATGTGGAATATTAATTTTTTGGTGTGTTAATTTGGTTGCTGGCTTTGAATTTCGTTATTTCTATTTAAAGTTCAACGTTGTTTTGTGTAAGAATTGCTAAATGTTTAAGTTTTGTTTCAATTCCAACCGCCTTGGAATTTGGAATCGAAATTTGTTTATTTATTTATTTATTTTTTAATGGTAAAAGTGAAAAAGGTTGTATTAAAAAGTTTATCTAGGCCATTGCGATAAGAATTCTTGTTATAGCGTTGTGTAAGATGAAACAATTAGTTTCAAGATAAGCATGTGTTATCGCCGATAAGAAAAAAACAGGTTTATTTCGAAGCTGCCGTCAAATTTGGTGTTAATTGTCTGTTTACGAAATTTATATAAAATATACCAAATACCAAATATAAGTATACCAAATTTCGTCGAAATCACAATTTTTTTCGCAGCCCCATTTAGAGAGGCGCGCTCTTTCGTGTTTACATAATCGGAAAGGGCATACCCCAAAACCTATTCAAAGACGTGCCGCCAGTCTTTGTAACTCTTACCACCACTTTTTTTAGGGTTGCTTCCAAGGAAACGCGTTGGGCCTTCGGTTTATTTAGAAAAAGTGCTTGTTAATTGTTAATGTCAATCTTCAGACGTTCCTCAGAAGCAGCTCAAATATTTTAAAGGGTCTTGCTGTAAAGTTTTTAGAATTTTTAGACATTCCCGAATGATCTAAGATTTTCAAGGGATTTTTTTGTAAAATTTGTATACTGTAGTTTAAAATAAAATGGAAAGCATAACAGATAGGTATAGGGAATGGATTGATATAGAATTTTTTCAAATTTGAAAGTTTCATTTGAAAATAGATATTTATACAACTAGTTTTGAAAGTGATATTTTTTTCATGAATTTGTAGTTTGATTAATGAGGGCGAAGCCCGAGTTAATCAAGTAAATTCATGGAAAAAAGACACTTTCAACACGTGTTGTACATGAAATTTTTTTCCATAGTGATCCATAATAACCCACAATTGAATAATTTTATTGACATTCGCGATTTACTGTCACTCAAAAATGGATGGTATTGTTCATAGACAGGACTAAACTCCATGGAAACGCATAGTAAAAATCGTGAAAAAAAGTACCACTTTCCATACGATTTTTCGTTAAAAAAAGTCCAATAATTCATCACTATGTAAAAAATAAACTTTTTAAGGTTTGAAGTTATTAAAATTGACCATTACTTTTAAAACACCCTGTAGAAGGATCAAAATATAAATCATTCTCATGTAGCAACCATTCAATATTGTTGATTATAGAAGACTTTTTGAAATTCAAGCCAACAGAGTTTAGGTACAGGGATCAAAAGAACAGTGAAACGTCAAAAGTTTTGAAAAATATTGAATAACTTGGAAACCTTTGATGCTGGGCATAGGAAGATGTGGTATCACAAGACGTAGATTTTCATGCAGAGTTTGAAAATGCAATAAAATACAGGGCGTTCTGTTTAAAATAAGAAGTTGTTATCGACATCCCGTAAAATCGGAAAGATCATGAAAAACTTAAGTTGGTATTCCAATTTTGAGATGAAATTTAAACTATCAATGAAAGCCTGAATACTTTTAGGTAGCCTGTATACTAGTAATTACTACTATACATTTAAAACGTGAAATTCTTTTATTTTGCATTTGTCTTGGTTTTTTAAAAAATTAATTAATTCATATCCACACCAGATCTTTATTTGTTTTAAGATGTTATTTTGGTTGCATAAAATTAGGCGCCCTTCAACAGGATGTTGTCATTTAAAAGTAGACATAGAGAAAAACAATACAGCATTACTACACAGTACACACACCTACACACATCAGGAAGCACAACAAAGCACGTTAATCGTTTTTGTTGTTATTGCTTTTAATAAGGGCAGTAAGCTAGCAACGGTCGGTCGTGCTGTGTTGATCCAAGATCCAAGATATGAAGCACAAAGAAGCACTAAATAGGTCCATTTGTTGAATGACGGTCCTAACGATAAACTCAAAAATCATAGGAGAGTCAAATTTTTTTCATAGTCAAAAATAGTAGAATATACAGGTAGGGACTACGCAAATTTATGTGAAAGCACACACGTTTATTTATTTCTTATAAAAATTTGGACATCTCGTGCAAAACTAAGGATCGATACAAATCGCTTTATTTATAAAAAAAGGAGGTACATAAACTGTTTTAATATCGGCCTTAGGTTTCATATAAAATCCGGTTTCCACTTCTCAAGCTGTGTCGAGATTTAGAAATTAATATTTTCTGCAAACACATGGGATCTTTTTATGGCCTTATAGGATTAATACATCACTTTGATATTTGCCATGTTTTCTTGTAGATTTTACTTCGTATTTTAGCCCTCTAGCAATTGTTCCCATTGTCCAGGTTAATTTCGGTTTTGTCTATATACGCCACGATCGAGTAAAACACATGCCGCGTGTGTGTAGAAATAAATATTCAGCGAATGTAGGCGACTTCGCAAGTATTTCTCTTTGGCTCTGCCGCATTGCGTGCATGTTACGCTCGATAGCAGATTAAATCACAAAGGAAAGATCCTTTATCTACAAAAAAAGCTTCGCGTTTTTTTGTCCCTTTAACACACGTATAACAGGTGCCAATTTACATCCATTAATGTTTCAAGTCAATCATTGTGTAATATAATTACGTAGTAACCCTACCAGGTGGTTGCTTACGACGCTGAATGAAAATTGATCCGAAAATAAAGTGCAGTTAACTTCAAACTTTCTGCAATAAATAAACTGAAGTGGAAAAGGAAATCGCCAATAATCATAGTAAAGCTTTCGTTTTGAAAACTTTTATCAACTTTACGTCAATAAATTGATTTCAATAGGTTCGAGTCTTACCTGTTGAATAGTTGAATAATAATAGACTATTTTTAAAAGTTCAATGATGATCGTAAATTTGTAGCGGCAGATTACGCAATAAATTAGTCGTCTCACACCTGCTAATTAATTTATCGTTCCTTTGACTTCGTTATGCAAGAGAATAAAAAAACAGGGCCCGCGGGTCCAGGTGCGATCTACCGATTGTACTTTGTTCTTATGCTTTATGAAGCGGAAATTACATCAATTAAAAACTGTCAAACACGTTCCATTCCTAGGGCATTTTTGATCAAATGAATAGACATCAAAAAGTGTGTA
>NW_022170403.1:43937940-44025709 GCF_008802855.1 Photinus pyralis
CGTTCGTTCGTTATTAATGGTACAGTGGGACAGCGTCACTTACCGGTAATTTTAGTTGTTTCATTCTCGGCGGTACCGCACTCACTCACTTGTTTCGGTATCTTCCCGTGACGCTTTTTGAGAAGGAGGGAAAAACGGAATTGAACGAACTTTAATTTACCTATTTCCAACATATACCCCCCACCCAAATTTAATTATTTGCTCAAATTAAGATTTAAATTAATTTCAAAATTTCACCAAAAACAATTATAAACAAATGTAAAACGATTGATTTGGTTTAGGTTCCAAAAATAATAACAAAAAAAAAATAATTCTTAAATAGAAAAAAATTGTTCAATGCATTTAATTAATGAATTTTCTTTAAGGCGGTGGTAAAAGTGCCACCTTATTCACAGGTCGCTGAATTTCACCCGTGGCAGTTCGTATATTTACAACTCTAGTAATACCGTCTTGTCCCTTAGTTAATCTGACAACCTTGCCAATTGGCCAATGAGCAGGTGGGGCATCAGGGTGATACCATAACACCAGATCTCCTAATTTGATTTCTGGAGAAGGTTGAGTCCATTTTGGTCTTTTTTGCAATGATTGAATATATTCATTGGACCAACGTTTCCAGAACGATTGTACTAATTGCTGACATAATTGCCATTGGCTTAAACGGTTTTGTGGAACATTCGTTATATCTACCTCTACTCGAGTTAGCAACGGTCCACCTACCAAAAAATGACCAGGAGTTAAGGGATCTAAATCTTCGTCTGGCGAAGAAGATTGATTACAAAATGGCCTTGAATTTAATATTGCTTCTATACGAGCTATGGTAGTCATAAATGGTTCCAAATGCAATCTCGCATTACCCACAATGCGCTTAAGGTGATACTTAAAGGATTTAACCCCCGCTTCCCAAAGACCACCCATATGTGGTGCATAAGGTGGGTTATGATTCCACGCAATGTTTCGAGATGATAGATAATGTGATATTTCTGGATTGGAATCATCAAAAAACTTTGTCAATTCTGAGATTTCTCTCGCCGCGCCTCTAAAATTAGATCCTTGATCGCATACAAATTACACGGTAATCCTCGTCTTGAAATAAACCTGTCTAATGCAGATAAGCAGGCTTCGGTAGTTAAAGAGGTGACCAATTCTAAGTGAATAGCTCTTGAAACCATGCAAATGAATAGTGCAACGTAACATTTTTGATATCTATCATTTCTTAGTTTTGAAATTTTTACTTCAAATGGTCCTGCGTAGTCGAGACCTGTATGAGAGAAACACCTGCCCGGTTCCAAACGATATGCAGGAAGATCTCCCATCGGAGGTTGGATGGGTTTTGAAGCAAATCTATAGCATACCAAACATCGAAAAATTCTTTTCCGAATTAATGTCCTTAAACTTGGTATCCAGTAATACCGTGCAATTAGCGAATGTACTAAACGTGGTCCACCGTGACCCGAGTAGATATGAAAATGATCACATATCAATATCGCCAATCTGCTTTCCTTTGGAATCAAGTAAGGATGTTTTTGTCGTGAAGGTAATTGCGAATGTCTCAAACGCCCCCCCACCATCAAGTACCCGTTCTCCGAGAGAAATGGTGAAAGGAATCTTATATTCTTCGAACACACTAACCCCCGTTTAATCAAACTGATCTCGTTAAATAAATACTTAGATTGTGTTATGCGTAATGCTAATAGTAAACCGTTTTGGTATTCTACAGATTTAAGAGGACCAGTTAAACAACAAGAATCAATTGTGGTGCGCTGTTTACCTATCCAATTTTTAACAAATCTAATTACATAACCAAAAATACGTTGTATTTTTAAAAGAGACGAATGCCTTTCTAAAACATTAATGAAACAGCTATAATCAATTTTCGTTGCTAGTAATGCTATCTCTATTTCTGGCAGGTCTTTTGTTTCGTCTAAATTTGAGGGAAGTTCGTATTCAAAATTCCATCGGTTTTCGTTTTCCAAAAGATAACTTGGGCCTTTCCACCACAGATCGCATGACACCAATTCACTCGGAGTAAGCCCCCTGCTAGCCGGGTCAGCAGGATTTACCTTCCCTGGTACATATTTCCAATGGGCTGTGGGAATATTTTCGTGAATTTGAACTACCCTATTAGAAATAAACGTTTTTAATTTATACGGAGGTGTTTTTATCCACCCTAACACCGTAGTGGAATCTACAAAGCAAGTGGGTTCCGTCATGTTTATAAATGACCTACACGCCTCTATGGTGGGAACTAATAATTTAGACAAGAGACACGCAGCTCCAAGTTCTAATCTCGGAATTGTCCAGGTTTTCAATGGAGCTACCTTAGTCTTAGCACACACCAAATTTATAAAGCAATTATTATTAATTTCCACACGTAAATATATTACCGCTGCCATCCCCATACTACTCGCATCTGAAAAACCCACTAACCTAGCACAAGATACTTCCGTTTTGTATATACATCTAGGTATGGTTATACTGTCTATCAAAGGTAATTGTGCTTTAACTAGCAACCACTTTTCTAAAATATCGATTGGTAAAGGCTCATCCCACCCTATTTTTTGCAACCATAACGCCTGAACCAAACATTTAAGTAAAAACGTAAAGGGACTTAGATAACCATTAATATCATAAGTTCGTGCAACCCTTGACAATATGCCTCGTTTCGTTGCAGGCTCGTTAACCTCATGTACCTTATATTGAAATACATCGCTCGTTGTATCCCAGTAAATTCCTAACACCTTAACAGCAGATTGTATGATTCCCATAGGGAGTTCTACAGAGTCTTGTAGCGGTTGAGTGACATCTACGTCAGAAGATGCCCATTTTCCCAATTCAAAGCCTCCTGCCTTTAATAAACCTATAAGCTGCCGCTTAATTTCGAAGGCTTCGGATTTGTTAAAAGCTCCTGTTAAAATGTCATCAACAAATGTTTGCTGCGTCAAAGCTAACGTTGCTTTAGGATAATTTTTACCTTCATCGTAGGTAAGTTGTTTAATGGTACGATTTGCTAAAAATGGTGATGAGGTTGCTCCGAAAATAACTCTGGTATGCTCCCACTCCCTTATAGGTTCATTGGGACTAGATCGCCAAAACATATGGAAATATTTACGGTCTTCGGGGTGTACCAAAATGCATCTAAACATCTGACAAATATCGCAAGCCAAAGCTATCGGTCTAAGCCTAAATCTCGTTATAATTACTGATATGTCCTGTTGTAATTTGGGACCCGCTAATAAGTAATCATTTAAAGAATATCCTTGAGCGTCTCGTTCCGTAGGATTAAATACCACCCTGACCTTACTATTCTCCCCAGTTCGTTTCAAAATCCCATGATGAGTCATAATATAAGATGATGCCTTTGTTGTGGGAACTAAGTGACCCTGTGTAATATAACCGTTAATATTTTCAGAGTAAAGTCGAAAATACTCTGCATCTCTCTTGAAACGTGTTTCAAGTTTATGAAATCTATTCAAAGCACTTTCCCTGTTACTCGCTAATTGCGGTCCGTTCTTTTTAAATGGAAAACGCACAATATATTGACCCTTCTCGTTTCGTTTTGTGGACATTTGATACTGTGTTTCACAAAATTGATCATCTGGTGAGACTAACCTTGATAAAGGTACTTCTTCACACTCCCAAAACATTCTCAGAATTTCGTCAAGTGACGGTTCGTTATCTATCGTAACATGCGCTGCCAATTTTGTAATTGTAGAGTTTTGATGTACGTTTCCCGCTATTACCCACCCCAGTAAAGTCGAATAAGCGCTGGGTGTGCCCTTAATAATGGAAGGCTGTGCAGGCGTTAAATCTAAAACTAACTGTATGCCTAACAATATATCCACGGGGGATGAAATATTAAACTCTGGGTCTACTAACTGAACACATTCAAAACCCTTTCCAATTTCTTTCGATAAAATTAAACCTGGCAAATTTGATGTAATACGTGACAATACGTTAGCCTCAAAATTAAAAACTGATTCAGGATTATGTATGGATTTAATCTCACAATATACCTTCCCTAGTGGCTTGCAAGATGTAGAACTTCCAATACCTGATATTTCATGGATACATCGTTTGCGTTTTAATCCTAATTTATTTGTTAAAAGCGTTGTAATAAAATTGCTTTGCGATCCGGTGTCCAGCACAAGTCGACAAGGAATCCATTCCCCCCTATAACTTTTTATTAACACCCTTGCGGTCCCCAATAAAGTGTCTGTAGTTTTTTCATCCGCGCAAGATAATGCCACTGAATTAGATGGGTTTTCTTGAGTGGAGTTGGGTGGTTCTAAATTGCATTCCTTTTTATTATATTGATCGTCGTGCAAAAGACTATTGTGACGAGAACTTGAACAATATCTGCAATTATTTTCATCCTACATTGTGAAATTCGATGAGGATACAGACAAGCGTAGCACAAGTTTTTATCTTGCACAAATGAATGACGTTCCTTTGGTGTCAACGAAATAAATTTTGTACATTTTATTAGCTTACCATGGTCGTTTTGAGAACAAAATATACAAGTTTGGTTCGGATATTTAGTACTATCCCCTTTTGCAACCAATGATACCCTTTTTTTTATTTGCGTTGATTGTAGGTACAACGCTCTTATAATTATGCTCCACGTTCAAACTTGCTCCTAACAACTGGGATACTGAACACTTATTTCGTAAAAATTCTATTAAATTCTTAAAGGTTGGAAATTCAGTTTCAAGATAGGTATTTTTTCTCAAATTCTTCTTTAGATTTATTATCTAATAATTTCAGTGAAAATTGAACAAATATATAATCATCTAAATTAGGAATCTGCATATCACGTAAAGCCGTAACGTTCGTTTGTAGCATTTCACACAATTCGGATATGCTTTCAAAGGTATCAGTACTTAACGACTTTAAATTAAAAATCGTTCTCAAATAATGATTGGCAATGACACGTTTATTGGTGTAACGCTGTACCATTTGGTTGTAAACTACCATATAATTTTCGGGTGAAAAGCGCACGGTTTGTGCAAACTTTAATGCCGTACTCCCCAAATGATTAATTAATATAGTGAATTTTTCGACATCCGAATATGACATATTATGGACCATTGCATCATACATTGCCCTAAATGCGGGGAATTTTTCAGGACTACCATCGAACTTCATTAAATTTATATCCCGTAATGATAATTCTTTCTTCACAGGTGTCGTAATAGATACCGAGGGTTGAGTATCACCTAACGGTCTACTATATTCACCAGCGAATACTAATATTTCATAATAAATACCATCAAAGCTGGATTCTAATTGAACGACATCAGTATTGAATTCTTTATGTTTATTAGATAGTAGAAATAATTTGTCCAAAACCGCCGTGAAATCATCGCGTACTTTAGGAATTTCTTTAACCCTCACCTTAAATTGCGCTAAACTTTGAGGTAATTGTTTTGTTAATGCAAAGCAGTCTTGCAATTTGCGCCAGAAACGCTCCTTGTAACCCGTATATTTCATAAATAGAGCCTTATCTTCTTCGCTAGGCGAAGCCATTTGCCTTATACCATTGAATAATAGTGTTTTTATTCAATGCTTATACTTAGTATAAATGAAATATGTAAAATTATCGATAACTGCAAATTATTCGTTCTGGATCGTGAATACCTAGCCGATGCCACACCTGAACTATATAGCTAGATAACATACGTTTCGTTCAAAGGGAGTTGTAGATATACGAATTCTAAAAGATTGTACACAATAATAATTAGAATTAAGAATTGGGATATGAACTAACAAACCTCAATTCTTTCGTTGCAATTTACAATCAATTAAATCAAATCAATCGTTATTCATATATCGTATAATTATTCGTTATTCCCCAAAATCCGTTTCAAGCTAAGAAACCACGCTCTGCTACCAATTTTATGTTTGTATCCAAATTTTCCCGTTCGTTCGTTATTAATGGTACAGTGGGACAGCGTCACTTACCGGTAATTTTAGTTGTTTCATTCTCGGCGGTACCGCACTCACTCACTTGTTTCGGTATCTTCCCGTGACGCTTTTTGAGAAGGAGGGAAAAACGGAATTGAAAGAACTTAATTTACGCTATTCCAAATCATGACATTTACCCGTAACTGGAATTAAAAGACTCGGTCCCCAAGGGCCCCTTCGCACTTTTCAATATTTTCCTCGCCATAATTACCATTTCCCGGACTTTTAATTAATAGTTATTTATATAAAAGCAGAAAAATACACGTTACTGCGAGGAAATATTGAAGGACAAGGTCCTTTGGCCTGAGTCTGTTAATTTCTCGAGTACGTAAGTCATTTTACTGACTGAGTTTGTTAAATTTACCACCGAAAATCGTGTTTCATCAACAAAATTTCCCTGTCATTGATATGAGTCATTATAGGACACTATTACCGTTAATTCAATGAGGCGAAGTTCAGATGCTTTGGTACAAAGAAACCGCGCATCTGCTCTTCCACTTAACCCCTTTAGATTACATTACTTAAAGATAACGATAGTGGAAAGTTATAGTTATAGTAGGTGGATGAATAAACAAAAAATAAAATTTAAATAAAAAATAAAAACATTATATCTTACGCTAAATGAACCAAAAATCAATATAAGGAAATCAGATATAAATGATGGATGTGTACAAAAAGAAATCAAACAGGAGATGTAATATCGTACAATTTATATCAAAGAGGATGACATTAATATAAAAAAAAATGAATTAAAGACTCATGTTTTGTCTATCCAGTGTAATTTTAAATAATTTAGTTTTAAATGAAACCATCCCAAGCATTTTAACATCAGTAGGCAGAAGATTGTATATTTTTGCAACGTTATAAACATACGATCGTTTATTGTGTGGTGGTATGTCATGACTCATGATATTTAGCTATTATATGCTAATAGTGGGGTATTCTGTACCTAATAGTCTTCTTTATTACTTAGATGAGATTTCCGTTTAATCGTTTAAGTGATTATAGTCTCCGATTTCTATGGAGAACTGTCAAACGGATGTGAAAGTTCTCGCAATTTCCTCATCTGTGCAACGACGGGGTGAGAATGAAGCAAATAGAAAAGTACAACTTATCAGATCACTCTAAAATGAATGTAACTTATAGCAAAGAGATGGTTACTCTTTGCTTATAGGTATTTATCCCTACACCATTGCCTACAAAAAGTGCACTAATGTGCCTATCCCGGCAATAAGTACCTGTAGGCTGTATAGGTCCTTGTTCCAAAAAGAGGTTTTTAAAAAGTTAGAAGTGAAAATATGCATGTTAAAAGAAACCTCCAGTTCAATCAATCTCGAATACTGTAAAATGAGAGATCGTAAATTTTATCGGGAAAGTCACGCGCGTCTTGAAAATCTCTGCAAAAAAATATAATAGCAAGATAAATCTTATCCTGTGAAGTTGCCCGCGGTAAGCAATTTGGACGATAAGTTCATTACAAAGTGCTAACTAAATAAAAAATGTTCAAAGGTTAATGAAATATTCAGTTAAACCAGTTCAGAAAGTTGAAAATCGCAATTCACATCTGCCCATTTCCACATTTAATATTTTAAGCTGCGACCATTTTCACTTCGAACCGAGTTTGACCTTTCGAAAGTATAAATACCTAGCTTTTAAAACTTTCGGAAGTGCAATAAAGGCACACTTAAATACCTTATTCAAATTTTCCGTTTAAAGGATTTCTAAATCGCATTTTTCATAAATCAAGGGGTAAATTGTGCGAAAGTCATATATGTATAGAAAAAAGTATTAAATCAATGTGGCGTATTCGCAAATTCATATTATATGACCCATGCATTTAGTTATATCCCTAGAATTATATATGTAGTGTCAATTCTACGGAACTAAACCCTTATTTTTTGGAACATGCTATTTTCGACAACCTCACCTCTTCGTTCAAGCGGCCAACACTGAAACTTCCAACACGCGTTCCAAACACCTTTCACCATTTTTAGTCTTTTCAGATCGTTCAGATATCCAACCAGTCAGAAGAACTGTATGCTCTTCATTGGTTTAACTCCGTTCGGTTCCCCGTAAATGTAGTGCTTTTTCACTATACCTACGTAATTCTTTCGCCGCCTTTCGAAACTGCTGAATCAATGGAATCAAAAACCTGCAACGCTATTATAGCTCGCCTAGCTGGCACAAACTCGTTTACGTCGCATTGAATACCTACGCCAGGAGTGTACTTTTCGCCCCTCACAAAATCAACGCGTATCATATTCAAATGGACCCCTCCTACTCGTTTACATTGTCCCACTTTAGAAAATGCACATAAAAAAGTAAGCCAGCCGGTAAACCTCAAAGATTGCTCGCCCCCTGATGATGACTGGAAAATATGTAGAGGTGAAGCTCGCAAGGTTGGTAGCCTTTAGTGCTGACCTATAGAACTTAACTAAAGGTGAAGTTCAAAGATCACTCCTGCTTCTGCCCATTTCATTGTCATTGTCGTTCTGAGACATATTTTGAATTCAAGGACTCTGACCTTAAAAAGCAGATCAAAGTGAAGGTGTAACGGTCACCCGCCTCTTGGTGATGGCTTTAGAAAGTTGGTGAAGGTGAAGCTCAAAGCTTGCTAACTCCTGGTGGTAACTTTGTGAATTAAGTCAAGGTGAAGTTTAAGAGTTTCTTACTCGGTTTTGAAAAGTAGTGAAAATCTATCGATCAACAGTCGCTCACTTCGCTGCTTCGATCCTGGGGGTGACATTGGGAAATAGATGAAAGTCACGTTCCAAGGTCAAGTCAGTTTTCTTTAATCCAAAGTATCGTTTTCTAGACTAGAGGTTAGTTTAAGGAGATATTATTACTAATAATATCTCCTTAAACTAACCTTAACCTTAATAATTTATTAGTGTATAATATAATCCTACCCTACCATATAGGAACATAATCGACCTCGTTAAATGTTAAATGTTAAAATAAAACCAAACAACCAATAATAAAGAATTGCTGCAGCAATTTCTCCCAGAGTTTTCAAGCTTTTCGTGGGCATTGGCGAATAATTTGAACACTTATTGCCATGAAAACCATTTTATTGTTAGTTTTGTTTTGAAACTTCATTTGTTTTTTATGTTGATGTAGGATATCTAAATTAACGGTATTGATATAATTACTTATAATAAAGAGATTTTTAAAGTTTTTGAAAAAAAATCATGTATAATATGGTACTAACATGTTACGTCATCGAAAAGCGGAAAAAATTATTTTTATCAAATGAGCTAATGAAAGTAGGGTACATTGCTATTTAAAAAAAATCAATTGTTTTCTATTACTAATTTGTTTTTTGAAATAAAAACAACTGAATACTAGGGAAATAAAATGATAAATAATTTTTATATAGAGAAATTTTGTATACTCTGTTGTTATTTACCGAGATATGTACTATATCCATAATACATAATGGGCATTGGGCACCCACACCTACACAAGTATAAGGCGAATATGTCCAAATATGCTTGGTGTAAAAATAGTAAATCATTTCTTGAATGATTTCTAAATGACAATAACCACACCTGCTCTTTGAGTGAGCTTCGTTTTCAATCGATCGATGCATCACTTTGGCACTAAACCACATTTGGAATCAAAATAAATCACGACGCTTAAAATTTTCACGAGAAAATTCCATTTTGGCGTAGAAGTTCTACTACTACCTATGCGTTCAAAAATGAGTTGCCGTCGAGTCACTTTTGGAATTATTGTTTACATGTGAAATCGTACTTAACTTGAACTTCTAAAAGCGACTCGAACGCAATTTTTGATCGCGCGTTATTTCACACACGCTGGAAAACTAAGTAAGTAAGGAAAACTGATTTACATAAATACGAACTAAAAGAGCGATTCCAAAAATTCAACATCATGGTTGGCGCTGATAAGGTGTTTATATTGAACGAATTTCATACACTTGTCGGACGGACCTGATGTCAGTTTATTTCGAATTGTGAATTAAATTAAAAATTCAAATGTCTAATTAAGACAATTGTCAGTTCACAATTCAACTTCCATTGCCAACTATGACGCTGAATTTTTGAATCGCTCGATATAATATTAACTGAAACATTGACACCTTTAGAACTAACTAGATTATAGAAACCTTCTCCTGGACCTGGCGTCCTTTTATTGAACATTTTGGCCGCCAGTAAAACAACGCCAACAAAACGGTTGTGAAGGTGTAATGGACACAATAGTGTAGAAATGAATAAATCTCGTGTCGCTATATATCTAGACTCATAATCCTTCTCACAAAAGCAGTCACGAAGGATGGATTGCTTCCATGGCTCGCTTGGTAGGTTAAATTATACAACAGCATTTTTGTAAGTATCTATCAGATTAAATTTAATGGAGGTAAATGGTTGTCCGTTGTACATGTACAAGAACCTCACTCAATATAATACGCTTCAATGAACATTAAGACTCACTATAAATTCCGTTCTTGAAAGCTTCCGAACTGTTATTTTATAACTATCAATGTTCTACAAACCTACATTTATCTGGAATACTATTTGACAGAAAATTAGGTTCCCCATTATGTAATAATAGGTACTTAGTGCATTATCTAGATGTGGAAAGGCAGTCTGTGGTAAACAACGGTGTTGCAAAATATTGCACAAGTTGGGTGTATTTAGTATTGATAGGTTGCGAACCTGTGCATTATTTCGAACAGCAACTTTCGACGATTTCTCCGGAATGAATAAGCGATCAATAAACAATAGCCAAAACAAGTGCGTCTGACCACGCCTTTTTAACAAGAGGCAAGATAGAAACCCAATTTTTCCTCAGTAACCGTAACACACAGAAAAATAAAATTGACGACTTTTTGGATATATCCATTTTGATTTTATGAAAATGTGCCAAAATTCCTACTCTAAGAGGTGATGTACAAACAAATCTCGGCGAAATTTTTGGAAGGAACACACATACGAGTTATGTTCTCTAACATTCATCGTTTTCACTTTCTTTTATGGTGGGTTTATTGAATCGTTTTCATTAGATCATTAAGAAATAGCCAATAGAAAGAAAGCATTTTGTGCGTCGCTAACCAACGAAACCATACCTTTGTTTCTATTGGTGATTTCTTAATGCTCTAATGATAAAGATTGTATAAAACCACCATAGTCAATATGCGCATATCACAGAAAAACATTACAGCAGCCGTACTTTATTAGTAGTATTATAACACATAATGAAAAGAAATCCGAAAGAAAACGGAAGACGTCCTGACGAATACAGAAACTATTTGCGGATGAATGAAAATTCGTTTTATAGAAATTGAATTTGAATTTGAAAGAAATGGTTATATCATTGAATAAGTTTATTCAATGGTTATATTCAAAACCGGATTTAGCATGGGGTCATGTGGGTCCGGGCCCATAAATATTTGGGAAATAAATAATTGTTTAAACTGTAAAATAAACTTGAAATACGTTATTTGAAGTTGATGTCTTTTATTATTTTGGAAAATCACTTCTGAATTTCCTGTTGAAATAATGATGCGGAAATATTAATAAAGAGGAGTATATTTCTCTAAAAATTAAACAGTTATTTCAGTTATTTGGTTGTAATTCAAACTACAGATATTATATTTGCTTCAATAAGACCTTTAAAATCTCATAATTAAATTTTAAAAATGTTTTTACTACTAAGTAATTAAATCAATCTGGGCAAATTAGATGAAGAAAATCGTATTAACACTTTTTTGTAAAAAGTAATAAATATTGCATATTTCTTGGTACTTACTTGATACTTTGGAATATGCATGGCGTAGCCGCCTATCCCAGAATTTAGTCACCTGCCGTGAAGATGTATCCCTGGTAGGAACTAACAGGGAGCCTCTCCATCACTTTTGTAGAAACAAATTTTGGTTGCAGTATAAAATGCTCTTAATTGGTTGGGAGGGAGGAGGGGAAGGTAGGGAAGGACACCATATTTCGTTAAGCTGTATCTACAGAAGCGGGGGTAATTGCTCCTTTAAGGTAAGTAGACCATTGGAGCGAACTAAAATTTCAGTAACAACTTATCTTATTATCATAATTTTAGCAAAGCTAAGCAGTTAGAAAATCGACCTCAATTTTTTTAGCCATTTTCATCCAGATTTGTATGTACAAGCACAGACAACATAGTATATATTGTATCATAGACCGACTAACAGTTTGCTCTATGGTTGCATGTAGTACAAGTTCGCTGTTGCTACCACACACGCAACAGCAAGTAATGAGCCCAACTGCAAGAATTTCAAGTTGGTCAGAAAACCGTTGAGCATGATTGTTACTATCGTGTTGGCGCCAGCCACACACCAGCGAACATACAACGAACACAATTATGTTGGCAGATGGGCGGACATACGAACGGACGTTATGCACATCTTATCATTGAAATCGTGTTTTGTATCATGCTCTCAACCTTGCTCAGTAGTATGTACCTACGGTAATCTGTGGTAGTATGTTCACATCTGTGATCGTAGGTATGGGGAATCCTAAGGGGAATCTGTTGAAATATACTAGTACAATGCGACTAATTAAACATTTTTAACGTGAAATAGTTGTGTGTACCACAGATTCCATCTATAGCTATTAGTTGCATTGTTATGGTGCAAAAACGGAAAAAAGTTTAAATGAATGAGCTAAAACGTGAAACGTGAACGTGTATTTTGCATTGCTGTGTGGCCCATTTGGTCGCTCAGTACTTATGACCCGCACAAAAATACTGAATATTGAAATTTCAGGGCTAACACTCTTTAAACACATTTTACACGAATAAATCCCAACAAATAAAGATAAGAAAATTTTATATAAAAAGAAAAACACCTACACTTTTATCATTTTACAATGCTTTATCAATAAGCAATAATTTCGCATTTTTATCTAATAATGGCCTAAATTCACAAGATGAACCATCCATAGCGTAATCAGTTTTTCTGATAAACATAAAATAAGTAAACTAAAATTATGCATGTTATCACAGCAATATTTTATATAAAAATAATTAAATAAAAAAACAGAAGATGCGGCGAAATATTACTACAAAAGTTCTTAATGGCAAAACCAAATCTAGTCTCTCAGAAAGTCAGAAAGCAAAAGAGCCCTACAATTAGTAGAAATATTCACAAGATAATTGTATCGACTAATCCCTTGAATTTTGAAGTGAGGAGCATTCGAAGGCTTTCCTTTCAAAGACATCATCCTTCGTTGTAGGCTCTTTCAATGGCAAGATTGGATGGCTCTATAATAATATTAATGATTTTGTGGAAAATGTCAGCACATTATGCGGTGCTTACAATTTAGATCGGATGATATAATGGCAATAGGTATCGGGATTCGAGAATCCGTTCAAATGCACGATGAGTAGGTCAAAGTCGAGTGCTCGTCGAATGTGATTACTGCATGACGACCAAGTTCAAATTTTTCACATAACAATTTCCCTCAGTAAGTCGATATAATCCCCAAAACAAAGTTTAATTGTAAACGATATACTGTCAAACTATAGGTAATTGTATCTAAACTGATAAAGTAATAGTCCGGAAATGTTGGCAAAGTTTCAAGAGCGAATTCATAGAGTGATTTATGAAGGATTTGTAAAAGCTCACCGGAGCGGATCATTTTAAGGGCGCCCTACACGTACAACGTGCATTGTTTGACCTACTGTAAAAATCGATGTATTTTTCATTTACACAAATTTGGTTGAACATTTTGGACACATTCATTGACGCACGGTTCAAGTACCTACATCCAAGAATAAGTGGCCATACCATGCACTGTATTCATTAAAAGAAATCTGTTGACTACCTAACTATGTAGCGCCTCTTAAAACGACATGATAATTTAAATTTCTAGTGCAATTCAACAGAGCTCTGTATTGCATAATTAATAGCGAGTGGAGCTAAAAGGCTCTGTTTCAGTTTCGTTTTTCACGCTTTTGCCTTTGTTACAAGCAAAGCTGAAGTGGAAATAACAGCGGAAAATAAAATTTATATATGTATCTACTCGTAGGTATAGGTATTACTAAATCTGCAACTTTCAGTAGCTCCACCCAAATGATAACAAGCTATTAATAAAAAGTACCTACGAAGTGACTTTTATATTTCGTCTATGTAGGTACGATGTGTATGATCTTTATTTAGGAACCAGCCTTAAGGTCCCGTAGGAGAGTTTCCTCCGTATTTATTTAACGCGAAACTTCGCTAGATTGCTGATTACAGCCAAAAAAATTAACTTGAAGATGAGGTTGCGGCCTGATTGAAATCTGTGGCAACATGGAATATAGCTTGTAACCTCCTTTTTTGGATACTTACAATTATTCCTGCCACTACGTGCAACCCAAGGTGACAGGGCGATATAATATTTCCCGGACCATCTCTGGGTGGGATCGAAACTAATTTTTGTTTGAATTAAGGGCGGCAAATTCTCTAGCAGGAACGACGTCTCTAGAATTATCAAGACGCGCTACCTTGATATGAAACACACAGCAAAGGGGGTCTAAGATCAATTTATTCTTCTATTAACATGACAAAGGTAAGAGTTTAGTTCAACATAGTGGTCATTGCATGATTAATTATGATAGTGACTAACGAGACAATAAAAGAGTTCACTACAATTAGCAAATAGAGCGAGCACAAGTGGGAGGGCAACGCTTTACCTAAGGCCATGGCCCGTATGAATAAAAGTAAGCAAATGCTTATACTTGGAAAATTCAAAGTAAATACTTGTATGTGCTCCTTCGCACTGGGCGACTTAGCAGCGCTTCTAAGCAGAAGGACAAGATGCAGTGCAGCGCTGCTAAACCATGCTAAACAGACCAGTATGAAGGGGCAGTTACGAGTATTTACTTTGAATTTTGCAAGTATAAGCATTTGCTTACTTTTATTCATACGGGCCACTGACTGCGTCTTATTTTATCTACTGCTTAAGTAGTTCAAGGGAAATATAGTCGGTCTATTGTAACGGCAAGTGGAAGACCAGTAACTTGTTTACGCTTTGACAAATCAGTAAAATTACATTTAATGGTAAGTTATAATTTCAATATTTATGATAATGCAATGTAAATTGATTATATACGATTGATGGATGATGTAAATGTACTCTTACCCCCGTCCAGGGATTATTACTTATACAAGCATTCAGGTAAGTACTTGTTATGAAGTTAGCATTTTCTTCTCGGGAATGTTTTACTTTCAGCACTGGAACCAGCGACGTTGGATACAATATACACAGGGCGGACGACGAGACAATGTTGGTGTTCACCGTGATTTTAAACTCTGGTGGACCCGGTAATTACAACTGCTACACGATACTATTAGATAAAAGCTAAAATGGGATGTAAGTGTAAGGGTAACTAAAGAAAGGTGGTTGAATACTAAACCAGATGTATCTGGCTTTGACTTTTAAATAACTAAATAATTAACTTTGGCTTCTATTCGAAGGCCTAATATACTGACTATAGCCTAATCCAAATGTTCCTATAAAATGCTGCGAATTAATTTTAGCATGAGGACCACACCCTTACCAGCTGAATCTTCGATAATCCAAAAACTTAATTCATTTCAAGAGGTAAACTAATGAAGCTACTAAACACCACTTGAAACGGTACTGTTGGTAGTTACTTAATCCGTACGATAATTATCAAAAGCAATTATTTGTAGTAACCTACCAAGTCGAAGATTTGCGTGCAAAAGGAAAGGAAATTGGTCAAATTTTGATTATGATATCTTAGGAATGTGACCCAACTGACCTATGTCCAGCTACAGGTATTCGGAAAATAGGCAACCCAAATTACCTATGTACATTGTCAATATGACATGTTACAAGCTACTCGTATTTTAGATTTTTCCAGTAACGTTAGTATGGGTTTTACATTACGAAAGAATTTGTTTGAAGAACGAGGGGCAACGCCTCGAGTTCTTTAAAATTCCCGAGGAATGTAAAACCCGTACTAACGTTACTGGAAAAAAATCTAAAATAGCTATATTCGGCCATGCGTACGGCATCTAAGGGTATCTATGACAATCGGCGTTTGTTTACCCAGTTTGTTTATTCGAGAAAATTTTCACGAAAATGTGCGAGAGTAAAGGTGGGAATAGACCAAGCAAACATTGTTGTGCAACAGTTAAACAACAGTCAAAAAACACACAAGTTTACACAGTGAGTACGTGTTGCACAACAGTTGTGCAGCTGTTGCCGAACTGTTGCGCGGTGTTTGCTCACGAGGCGGTACTTCAAAGGAGATGTTACCCTACAGTGTGCACACAGTATCTTCAGTGTAGACGCGTATACGGGTCAATTTTACTGATCGAACACTGGACAAACACCGGAAAAAGCAGGCTGGTCGATGTTGACCAACAGTTTGTCGGCAATGTTTTCTCCCCACGGAAACAAGTTAGCCAACAGTTGCCTACCTGTTGTTCAACTGTTGCACAACAATGTTTGCTTGGTCTATTCCCACCTTAATTCATACACTAAGGAAAAAGTTGATGCAGCTCGCTGCAAATTAATACCAAACAAGTCTGCGGCTCTGCGGATAGGTATACCAAGTTAAAAAAGTACCTAATCGTAAACGATTTACAAAAAGCGAATTTCCACTTGCATTCATTTCCCATATTTTGTAAGATGCAAAAAATCAAGTCATCATTAAATGGTGATTCGGAATATATGAGTTCAGCCTCACAGGACTACGCTACTGATACTTCAGATCAGTTTTATTAAATTTAACTACACTTTCGCTAAATCAATAAATAAATTAAAAATAGTTCAATGGAACGCCCAATGAGCAGTTTCAAAGAAAGCTAGCTTGGAAAAGCTTCTGGTAGATTCTAAAGCTGACATTGCATTAATTTCAGAAACCTGGTACAAGCCAAATTATAAAGTATCTTTTAATTCTTATAACACACATAGAGATGATAGGAACGATGGGTACGGGGGTGTTAGCATTTTAATAAACAAGAACCTTACATACACCCCAATAGTCTTTAATAAAAAAGTAGAAAATGTAAATATATGTATGTGGTATTTACATGGCACAATTAAAAATATCTTTTACAAGTATTTATCGGCCACAGAAGCTGTACTGACTTGCGAAGATTTTATAATTGGCCGATTGGACAAATTCCTACACCTTATATCATCGGTGGAGATTTCAATGCGCATCACCCCTCTTTCGGATCTTCGAAAACTGACAATGCTGGCAATCGATCGACAAAAACAATTTAATTTTCCTAAATAATGGTCAACCCACACGTATATAACCCGACCGGACCAAGGCAAGACATTCAAAATTAAAAAGCCACTCTTCCCTAAAACAAAACCTCCACCGCCTTGGTGGGACAGCGAATGTAGTAAAGTAGTCCCAGAAAGAAAACTCGTTATAAGGGAGTATAAAAAAGATCCATCATTAGACAATTACATTAAATGTCAAGAATTATTTGCTTATTCCAAACGATTTCTGAAAAGAAAGAAGCGAGGTAGTTGGCAAACATACTGCAATAAACTTAACAACAGCACCCCGTGCAGCGAAATTTGGAAATCTATTAAAAAAATTCACCAGAACACAAACTACAACTCCGGCAAACTTAGATTGCACTTGGGTTTCGGGTTTTTTAGATAAATTGGCTCCTGATTTTGCCATAAATAAAAGAGAACCTATATTACTAAAGGAATTACAAGTGGCTTGAAAAAAATAGAATATTACCCACATAACAGTATGGGTTTCGAAAGATGATGAGTATAACAGATGCTATCACTCACTTAGTCACTGAAATACAACGCATTTAACTGTGTTAATATGGATATTTTGGAAGATAGACTTATCAACATAAATATATCAGCGCAGGTTGCTAGAAATATAACAAATCTATTTAGAGAACGCGCGGTTTACGTCAGAAACAAAGAACAGCTTAGTGGATCACGAACGGTGTCCATCGGACTACCTCAAGGTTCTATTTTGGGTCCTGTTTTATTTAACCTTTACACACTGGACTTCCACAAGCAGTTTCGGAGATCAATACAAACAATACAGTATGCAGACGACATAATATGTATTTTATCGTCCCATAAATCACTAGAGCACCTAATTGACAACTTGTCGCTAGCTATGAGTTCTGCACGAAAATGGTTTTTTGATCATGGATTTGAGCTCTCTATTAGTAAATCTTTTGTATGTTTTTTCTCGCGCAGACAAAACTGCCCTAGAAATGATATTACTTTAGGAGAAGTCAAACTTCCCATAAAGGAGACCGTTAAATACTTAGGGATGTACTTAGACAAGAAGATGAAGTGGACAAACCATATCAACCGCATCATTAGCAAAAGTGAAAAATACATCAATATTATGAGGATGATAACAAAGATTAGATGGGGTGCGGATGCAGTCTCAAGAAAACTTTTTAAAGCATGCATACGAAGTCAAATCGATTTCGGAGCACGTTATATGGACAAGCAACTAAGTCACAACTTCAGCGTATCCAAATTTTGCAAAATAAAGCTTTACGAATCAGCACCGGGGCCATGATCTCAACACCCATAAATGCTCTACAAATAGAAGCTGGTGAACCTCCGCCAGAAATTCGTCGACAGTTCCTATCAGCTAAATATGTAATAAAACTAAAAACAATTCCTGAAAATGCTTACACTAAAAAATATCCACCGTTTAGCAATTGAAGATCTTACATCGTTATATTGGAGTAATCGTAAGCCGCCATCACTTGCGCAGGCCTATCGTCAATTAGGTGGCAAAAGTAGACTTGAAATAGTGAAATTCCAAACATAGATTATTTCAACCACATTAAACCTATTAAGGTATCAGTACCTCCATACACGGGGGAAAAATATCATGATAAACTTTTATATCACTGCATCATAGAGGAATTAGCAGATTGTACGATCATATACACTGACGCCTCTAAATCTAAAAATGGGTGCGGGTGTGCGTTTTATGAACCGCTGCAGAACCACTGCGACCAATTTCAATTAAATAATATTATATCCATATTTGCCGCAGAAGCGACAGCAGTTTTGCAAGCTCTAAAATATGTCAATAAAGTGGCAGCTTCCAAAGTAACCATAATGAGTGATTCTCTGAGTGTTCTTCAAGCACTAAAAAGGAAGGAACATTACACAAAAATTCATCCAGTTATTATAGACATTCTTACAGAATGCTCTTCCTTAGATCCTAACACTGACATAACATTTATGTGGATAAAAGCACATGTCGATATTCAACATAACGAAACCGTAGATGCACTAGCTAGACTTGCATGTAACAGCGACAACAAGTTGGATAGAATATTTAAACAAGATGCTATAAATAAGTGTTATGAAGATATCGTTCGAACAGGATGGGAAAAACAATGGGAACTGGACCAACAAAAAAAGAAAACACAATATGCAGAAATTCACCCCTCCATAAGCTTCGAACAGTGGTATAAGAACTTAAATGTATCACGTTTCGTTTATTCCACAATAACACGCTTAAAATTTGGCCATGGACAATACCCAGCTCACCTATATAAATTAAAAATAATCGGGTCTCCGGAGCGTGCGTGCGGGAACATAGAAGCTGATTTAAATCATGTCTTCCTAAGTCAATATGAAGTCCAACGGAAAATATTATACAATAAACTGACACAACTTGGTATTATGTTTCCTACGAACATGGTACAAATCTTACAAACTAATAACATTAATACCTATATATATATATATATATATAGGCAATAATTGAATACGTAATTGAATGCAAATTAAAAATTTGAATGGAGAATACGAGAGTTCCTATCCGTTTTTCCCCCTTTCCTTTGTGCGATACAACCCATTTTCCGATGACTGATTAATCGTTTGTGTGGTTTCAAAGTCGATTCGATAGGCCCCGAATCGTGAAGCGTGTGGCCCTGTGATTCTTTAGTACACTCTTGTATTCCCCCACGTGGCTTATGGGCTTTGATCCCGAATAGCCTAAATAAAAAAAATTGTAAATATCGTATATATTTCATGTGAAAGATATAATTGGCATATAATAGGCAAATGAAAAATAAAAACTATTATATATATAGTGGTTTTTTCATTTATTCATTTTCGAACCAATTATCGCATTATCCTTTCCCATATGTCTAGTTTGACGTCTGTCAATAATTGATTAGTGATTGGTGAATTTCTTGTTCGTTAAATTGTCCTGCCGAATTACACTCGAGGTTTGTATTTAAACCGAGTAAATTTGGGTTGTTGCAATTCAAATCTGTTTCCTTTTAGCAATTGAACTCGAAAAACTGTCAACCTAAAAATTGCTAGGCAACAGATTTTCATTACCTAAACAACCCAAATTTACTCGGTAAAATACAAACCTCTTGTGCAATTATAAGTGAAAATAATTACGCTCGAAAAGTTTTTTAAACCTGCAAGTGACATTTTTTTACGTCTATCAAGTTAAAAACACAGTAGGATAGAACGAAGACGAAATCACCACTATATGTAGAATCAGTATTAGTAAAATTCTTGGTTATGCGGTTATGCCATTACTATATTGTAACGGACATTGCGCGTGCACTACAAATTGAAGTTAAAAAATATGCAATCTCAATCTAAATCTAACCTTATTTAAATTATAAGGCCACTACGGCATAAAGCAGTAACTTTACACTACTTCGTGAAACATAAATTTGCGTTGCATGACTAAACTTAGTTAATTAAATTTATACGTTTACATATTTGCGGAATGTTTGAAAGATTTAAACGTCCTAAGCTGTATACTGCGGATAAATTGAAACGCCAATTTTGCAGTTTACAGTCTCTCTACCACTTTATCCGACCAAAATTACCAGTATTTTGTGTGCGATTATTAATGGAAAATAAACGACGTGGTATTAGGATAACGAGGCAAATAATTATTGGATTGTATATAGGTAAATTACTCGTACTCATGCCTTCATTCTTGTGTTCTATCAGTTTCTTTCTAAAATATACCTACATTGTATTTTATAATTAACGCCCTAAGCTATCGTAATAGAGATATTTTCGTTCACCCAGGCAACAACAGCTTTAAAACGATAAATTCGCAATTAGAAGTTTGATATGTGTTTTTTTTAGACCAGTTTTATACCATACGTATAAAATACAATTTTTGTTCATATTGTTATGTAAACTACGTCATGCGGAACTTTTTGTTGGTTTCAGCACCTGTAGTAATAATGCGATTTTTCACTTTGAGGAAAAGACTCTAAAAATGAGGCTGGAGAGCAATGGTGGGGAGAGTGTTATAATATTTTTAGTATAGTAGTGATTTACAGCGTTGGAAATTGCAATATTTACAAGAAACGTTACATATGAAATTATTCTACGGTATTTCATATTTCATCTTTGTAATTAAATTGTTGCGCAGGTACCTTGAAAATTTATATCATCTAGAAGTTAGCATCTCCACTCCATATACCTCGCAGGCAATAAACAAGCAATGAACACACGATACGCTAAAACGACAAAATTTAACGAATGCGGAAACGGAAATTGATTTCAAGACGAAGTCAATTCCCATTTCATTTCTGACATTTAACGCATTCCGTCTATACCCACCCTCCAAACGGTGTATTATAGCGTTTAAAAAAGATAGACGAGTTCAAAAGAAACGTGTGTTCGATGACACATTTCTGCACTATTCCCAAATGTCATTTATCGAACAACTTTTCAATTGACACCGTGTCGTATAACGGAACTTCAGCTTTAATAAGAGACATGGAAATATCGATTAGCTTTTAGGTTTAGCAAGACAAAAAGCTTTGCATCAAAGAACCCCACGTAAAAAAATTAATCTTAAAGACGTTATCTTAGTTTTACTGGTTTATCTCAAAAGCTTTTATGATGCGTTTTTCTTAAACTTAATGTCATGATTAAATGCTGATCAGGAGGAGAACGCACTGTTTAATTTTCCACTTACTCCTCAACAGTAATTAGGATTTTTCGTTAAGTAATAGTTGTGGGACGAAGATTTTTTACACATTTCATTTCTAATAATAAATTTAATAAATACGCAAAGGAACTGTCTTCCTTCGTATTTAAGAACCGGGGGAGCCGCTCAATGGCATTCTTTCTTACGTTAGGTATTTGTCAAGGGTTGGCGTTTTCTCCAAACAAACAAACAAAATTCATAGTCTTCGACACATAATCCCCGAATTGTGAATTTTTTCGAATAATGTCTACAAAAAGAATTAAATGCGCATTTGAAATTTTCGAATTTGGCCAATTTTTATTGGAAAAATGGAATTTATTCGGTCATCATCAGTTTCGCTGGGGAAATTGTTCTTTTTTATAACTCAAGGGAATGCAAATGATAAGGTACGGTAATAAATATGAATATGTTAGAATGTCATGTTGTGGAAGTGGTTAAAACTGTAATTTCCACTATGTATTCCATCCTTTTTAAAATAAATTCGTGGAACTGTAACAACACAAAGTTATAATTTTATACTAGCCTAATTTATGGAGTTGACTAGGTGCACAGGACATTTCGCATCATTATTGAAAACTCATTAAGTTAAACCCCAAACTTGTTCCCCATTTTGCGAGTTCGAATCGAAATTGGACTTTTAATCGACGTTCCAAATTGACTAAACGCGTCATGAAAGTTAATTATAGGTTTTCATAAATGGAAAATCGCAATTGCCATTCGAGCGGAACGAAGCTTTTTAGTGTTTACTTCCGTAAACTTCAAAAACAATGTGAACGGGTCTCTCAATATTTGTTACGTTAAGTGATTTTTAATTAAATTTGGATGATATCTCAAACTGTAAGTAACTCTTGTTTGAGTTAAATTTCACATCAAACTGCTTGGTTAATGGTTTACTGCTCCTGTTCTACATGTATACGCTAGCGTCGTAGTTAGATACCTAATTCATCTTTGAAATTGTATCCATAAAGCGGAAGCAGTCATACCTTGCATCTTAGTAATTAACAAACACCTATTTCAGGATTACCCAGCTTTTGTCTTCGTTCGACTAATATAGACAAGAGCATTAAGCAAATCTCTCTGTTTTTTACATAGAATAATTCTGCAAATATTGCTCAAGAGTGATTCTCTTCTTGTCTCATCTATCTTCGTCGTAATTCGCTAAAGCTTAACTATTTTGTGGCGATTATAGTAAAAACGTTCTCCCTACGTAATTTGCTTCAGTAAACGAAATCCTTTTGAAATTTTGTTTCTCTAGAGTCTAGATCGTGTAATGACAATTTCCAATATTATTAAATAAGGGTATCTATTGGGTAGGGTAATACAGGGTAATATCCATTACAAATACTGGGTTAAATTATGCCAGGTTTTCAGATACCAGGCGGAAGAAACTGGGCACAGGACTTAAACTTAGGCTACCAAAGCTGTTTTAAATGCATTTGTTACATTCGGTAGAATATATTGTTTGCTTTATGGAACAAAATCAATTTCAATTACGGTTTCTGTAATGTAAACTCTCGTAATGTTATGTTTAAGAGAAAAAAGAATTCGTTATAGGCCACTTGTGAGCAAGAGGCGAAGAGTGCACTTTCAAATTTGTATTTTCGATTTTAATAGCCCGAGAATACAAACATGAAATAATTTTTAATTTCTGATCAAATGACACCAATACCAAGCCTGTAAGTGGTGTAGTTCCAGAGCCATTGTGACAGACAGACAATTAGAGCGTAAAAGTGCAGTTTTTTTAAAGTGAAAGTGCACTAAACAGATTTTGAGCCATGCTAACGATGTACTTTATTACATGTTAACATTAAACTACATCAATCTCGAGTACCTGCTATTAATTATTAGATTATTACAATAACCAGTGCCCAAACAAAACGTCATAATAATATTCACAAACGACATTATATTTATAACATAACACGAGTGTGAAGCGCAATTCGATTTACGTATATATCAAACGCCCATCTTTCTCGAATGTTCTCAAACACTCCCGAATCTTCAAGAATGTTTTCGAACAAACACGTCATATTTCCCGGAAAGAATCCGCTTTCGTTAATCGGCGACTGCTAATCTTTTCTAGAATATTCTCTACAATATTAAGAAGCAAGCTTAACGTGGTTTTTAAAAAATGAATATTTTGGTTGTAAAGGAAGCAGACGAGGTCGTCAATGAAACTCGGTAGAGTAAAGTGAGGTACAGATGAGCAATATTATTTTCACTGTCGAATTTCACAGCACTGCAAGGTTTTTTTTTCTTTTAATTTAACATTCAGTAACTGAATCGAATACATTATACTTTCAAAATCAAAAATTAAAAAAAAATGTGACAGTGGAAGAGGTCGTATAGCCTATGCCTCAATTCAAAACTTTTATCTAAAAAAAATCTCAACACTGTCTAATTTTGAGGAAAAAAGATTATAACAGCAAAATCGTTAAAGTTAAGGGTATAATATGTTACATAAAAAATTAAGTACCATTGAAGTACTTTCCAAATCTGCAAAAAATATAAGGTATTCCATTTTTTTTAACGCAAATTTGAAACACCACTGGAATACAGCACGCTCTGGCGATCTAAAATATTTTGGAAACATAGCGACGGTAATTTTGTACATTCGGTATCTGCTGGTTTAGGTAGTAAAAAGTGTACTGCAGCCATTAGTAAGGCCAGAATTGAGCCAGATATTTTAGTTCTGTAAACCGCAGGTCATTTCAACTCTTAATACCAGTTTGCGTTTCTGTGGCCAATCGGTCCTGAGTACTGGCACTTACTCGTGCACTCGTAAGCTACGTTAAAAACATCAGTAGTTTCTGTTTAAATGGTAAGACAATACATGCCGGACATGCAACGTTTTGCAAGCGTTAATTGCCAGTGAGCTTCAAAGTTCCATAGTTACACTGAGCTCATTTTAGATCTTTGGAAGTCTTGTGCGCAAATGATTTTTAAAACTGCCTTTACTTTAGTAGTATAATTAACTCTGGGCGCATTTTATGTCTCGTTTTATATCTATGGAACTTTTGTGCTTCAACAGCAAGTGGATTTTGAAACGGGATTTATAATTGGTTGTAAAATAACACAGTGCACATTTTACAACACTGGAATTATTCTGTATTAACATATGGTTTTTGAAGCTGTATTGAATAATCGCACTGGGTACACTTTAACTCCTTGAAATTCTTGTGCATTAACGAATGTTTTATAAAACTAGATTTATAATAATAATTAGTTTCAAAATTGCACTGGTCACATTTTAAAACCTTTGAAATTCAGAAATTTAACCAGATTTTTAACTTCCTATTATTGCCACAAGACATCCGGTCCATATTTGGAAACACGAATACTGTTGCTACTTTTTACACATTTTGAGTATGAATATTAAAACGAATTCTATTTCCGGATCCAAACATGACTCCTAAACCTATAATCGCCATCAAAATATGAAAACACTAGAAAGCACTAACAAAGTATTAACGAAATACATGCTTTAAAAAAGATTTGGTAGTCTGCACTGAACTAAAGGGTTGTTCGTGCTTTCAAACGCGTGGGGGTCAGCACTAAATCAGAGGGTGTGTATATCTTAAAAACAGCTTTGCACGTTGCATGTTCAAATCGGAATTCTGTACAACAAAAACAATTTTAGCCACTCGATTTCAAAGTATACGTATACGGTATAGTGTAAATAACTGCGATAATTAATTTCTCTGTTTACTGGAACTTGGTAAAGTTTGATGCGGGTGTCTACCCCCTTTGTCAATTTAGTACGTGATTACAAACCGTTTTAAGAGATTTCTGTTTGAGCTCCTGAAAAATGAAGAGAGTCGCTTTTGAAATTTATTTTGTTTCTTTTTACTTGCAGATAAAGGAAGCTGAATTTGTGCAGTGCATTTCTTTGATTGTTTGGATACCCCTTTCCACGGAGCGAGATGCATTGTTTTATATAATACGGCGTACCAAATTGGTCGATTGAGACACTTTTAGGTAAGTTCTAGCATTAGTTCTAGGCTTACATGTGAACAATACAATTTACTAGATGTTTTATTCAATGTTTCTATTTCCCATGCACCTATCAGACATTATTGTCAGAGTTACCGGTACCTTTGAATGGAAAACCTCGCAGGAGGAACTGTTCACGCAAAATCAATAAAGAGAATGGAAGCAAATTCTTTATATTTAATCTAAAAGCAAAGAATACATAATACTGTTTGCTAAAAGCTTAATTCTGATGCGAATGTAAAAGGCTGCCATGCCACCTGTAATTTTTTTGCGTAATTTTTTTATGTGTGAGAAACTCTTACCACCCGACCGATGATTCGTCTTTATTTAATTAAATGGTTGAATATGCGAAATTATTGCTTTTATTTAAAATGATAAAAGATATTTAAGTGATGAAATCTTAGACAGGTGTGTTAAAAGTTATAAGGTTTGGATAAGACAATAATTAATATCATTTTGTTTACGTGATGGAACAAGTGTTGCGAAAATAATGCGGATTATGAAAAATGGAAGTGGGAGTTTTGGTCGACCTATACAGGCTGTTTTCACGCAAACCGCTATCTAAAGTATTCAGACTTGCATTAATAATTTAAATCTGAAACTTTGCGTACCAACATAGTTTTTCATGATCTATCGAAAGAAAATATTATCCTGATCATTTCACTTCTACTGCCGGTTTTACCGGATGTGGATAGCGACTTTCTTATTTTAAATAGAACCACCTATATTTTATTGCATTTTCGAAATCTACATGAAAATCTACGTCGTTTGATACCACATTTTCCTATACCCAGCATCAAAGGTTTTCAAGTTACATTCAAGATTTTTCAAAACATTAGCCGCTTGACTGCTTTTCTTTCCAAAATCAACAATACTAAGATGCTACATGCGAATGATTTTAATTTTGATCACCCTTCTACAGGGTATTTTAAAACTAATGGTTAAGTTTAATAACTTCGAACCTAAAAAGTTGATTTTGTCAAATAACACCGGTTTTATATTTTTGTACTTCAAATGTCGTAAAAAATTCTACATCGATCAATTATTACATTCCCTATATCTATCTGTTATCTATGGTTTTCGTTTTATTTAAGATTTTCTAGAATTGTGACGTTATTATATGCATAATTTTCTTAAGAGGCCTTGAAATAAACGCGTTACTAGATGTCATTGTACCATCCTTGGAAACATTACGTGGTGAAAACTACGGGTTTCAACTTAACGGAGCGCCGGCTCATTCTACCCATGATGCCTATATGTCTATATGCCACTGGACTTTTATGTGTGGGGTCTTATAAAAATCAAAGTTATACCAGTTGTTTCTCGTGAAGGACTGGAAGTTCGGGTGAGAAGAGCTTTTGATGAAATGGAGTAGGAATTCGAGAGGCGACTACCACCGGAGTTAACGCACCGGAGTTAATGCATGCCATTATGTGTTGAAAAAAACGGTGGCCACATAGAACAAAACCTCAATTGATGTTTGTTTTTTATTTTGTCGTTTTTTATCATGATACCTGTTTCGGTTTGTGATTTCATCTTTATTTAACGCTTTCGTCTGTGGTGCTTCGTGACCATTAAATTTAATTTGGGTGGATTTTTATAAAATTTCATTCATTAATAACGGGCCTCTGCTACTAATGGCCATTGGCAAAGTTACAGTATGATACAGATTTCTTGTCCTGATGAAGCATAAAGCCCCTTACGAAAGTGGACGAAACGTTGACTTTCGTTCAACATTGGCACTGTCCTATTCCGGAAATCACTCGCATCCGTGGAATCCTCCCATTGAGGCAGATTAATGTTATCAAATTGAGATTAATAGCGTCTTGCTTGTTGTTTTTTTTTAATTTTTTTATTACATACAAGAAAAAAGAGAAAGTGTAATTTCTAATTGTTTAGTTAAGACAATTTTTAGGTTATTTTACAAATGTTTGTTTAAACGTTTTATTTAGTTGTGTGTAGTTAAATGTCTTGAATGTTGAACTTAGTTTCTTTTCGTTATGAGGGGTGATCATAAATGACTGATAGCATTAAAAAGTTCCCATAAAAGTCATCATTCTCGCATTTCTCTAAATTACTTGTTTGGTATTTGCAATAACTATTCCTTTCGTGCTCAGACGGTTAGCTGGTTCCAGTTATTAAATCAACTATAATCTCCTTTCAATCCAAGATACATACCCAATTTTTTGCTTTACAGGTTTTGGAAGAATAAAGTATAGATTATGTTGTCAAACGAATACAGAACAATTTCAGAGGTCATTCACTTATTGTAACTTTTGTATAAAAGAAGTAATATGCGGCGGAGAAGGATCGCAGTTTTATTTCCGGAGCCGGGAGCTTATCATAAAGTTAACTGAATTTTATCCTTGTATAGCTTCGATGCTCAAGTTCAGCAGTACCGTACCATTTTGTCGCATATTTTCGGGGAATGAGCATTCACCGACGAAAATTAAGTTATATCGAATTATACAATAATACATTTAACACCCTCCACCCCACCGGCTGTAAATTGACGAAACGTGCGAGTCCACACAACTTTCATAAATTAATTATTCACCTTTTCCGACATTTCGTCAACTATAGCGCCCCAACGTTTTACCGAAATTCTTCGACGGTGCTTAATTCTAATTTACTATTTCACATGTCACGTTAAATAGCTATTTGGTTCTTTACCCCCTTAACTCCATTTTATGCGCATACGCTCAATACTACACCCCATTTATAAAACAACGTAACGCTTTGAATTTTAATGAAGCTCGCCAACCGAAACGACTTCATCCACAAGTACCTAATCTGTGCACCTACCACCCTTTTTATCTGCTAAACAGTACTAATTAAGCTAACTGAAGCACATCATTAAACGGCTGTATAATTAAGTCGAGGGAAACAACATTAAGATTGAGACATTACTTATGTACTTTGGCAAGTAGGCACTTAGTTTCTTTTATAAAGCTAAATTAAGTTTGTTCTCCACTTCGTAATGTTCTTAAAGTTTCGGACATAAAATGGAAAACAAAGTTCTTCGTCTAACTTTGTCAAACCATCAAATAGTTATGTAACTGAAAAACTTTATGTGACGTGTGAAAGTTTAGAAAATTCATCGATAGGTAGACGAAACGTTTTTCTAATCGTTATAGGTAGGTTTGTATGGTGTGTGATTTAATGTGGTATGAGGGAAAAGGAACAAATGGTGCAATAATAGTTTCCTCGGCACTGCAAGAAATGTGCATTGCAGTATTATCATCATGTTTGCTTGTCGGTATGTTGAATTTTTGGTGAGTTTCCAAGATATTTGTTCACTTCAAAATACTTCCGGAAATTTATATTGTGGATCTTATTACCTTTCAACTTTACGTTTAATATTCCCAATAGGTACCAATAATGTAGGTGCAATCGTAATTTTAAGTTATTGGAGGGCAATCTCATCTCTCAATACGTGCCGGTATTGTACTCCTGAGTCACACGATTATCCCAACGTATTTAGACAACATATTTAGTATGCCGATTATTTTTTATATACTTTGTGAGTGAATCCTGTAGATAAGATCTGAAATACATTTAGTTGAAGCAAAATTATCGAAAGAGGAGACTGGCCTATACCATTGAATAAATTATTCAGTGCCTATACAGAAATATGTCTATACCGAGCGGCCAAGGATACGGTTATATTTTAGCGCTATTGTGTACAAGGAAGAAAAGGCCGGGAACAAATCGATTTTTGTATGGTATGAAAATATTACTCCTCTCTAACACTCCCTCCAATTGTAAATTAAGAAGAGGGTCGTATGACATCTTGTACGAAAGCGATTTTAATATTCATTTTATTTTCATTGCTTTATATTTACCTACCTATATCTGAAATCACTAGTACAGACCCTGATTAGTCAATGAAGTAAGATATTGTAGCGCATATTCCACAAATCCCGATACGCATTCATTGAGGCGCCATGAAAGATTAGTCATCCGGGAATTATGACGTGTTCTGTTTCAGAGGTTTCAAAAGACTCGCAACCACTTGGGTACACACGAGTTTAAGTTATATGCCAGCACCTTAGGGTTCACCTACAGTCTACACGCCACTGTCCACTGAAGGGATTCCATTCCACATTAATAAAACTAGAAAAATTTCGGAGTAAGTACTTTACGAAAACTGTCAATTAACACCAAGAATTATCTCTGAAATAGTATATACTTACCTATTTGAATGTAAAGCTGCGTACTGACTTGAGGACGAACGCGAATGAGGCCGTATGAGGAAAAAACTGTCGTCGGTCCTTCAAAGAACCTGTAGTCATGTGGTTACGTGTTTAATATCCACGCGGTATTCAATACCGCCTCAGCTTCCCTCATACGCGTTCGTCCTCAAGTCAGTACGCAGCTTAAGACACTTTTTCTAAGCTTCGTTTTGGTACCCGCGTTGGTTCATTAATAAACTACTTATTAAAAAGCAAACGAGAAATGAATTCCGAAGAAAACGTCAACACGTAAGTGGCACAAACCGGTGCAAGTTAGCCCTCCACTTTTTGAATTTTCAAAATACTTTTATGCGCGTTTGTTAGTCGTTTGATAGTTACATTTTGACGTTTGTTGGTTGACCGTTATTTAATTATTCAAATTTCAAAATTTGAGCGTATAGTTGCCCCCCCCCCCACTTTTGTAATTTTCAGAATATTTCTATTTCAATCGTTTGTTGGTCGTTTGTTGGTGTTTGTTAGTTACATTTTGACGTTTGTTGGTTGACCGTTATTTAATTATTCAAATTTCAAAATTTGAGCGTATAGTTGCCCCCCCCCCCACTTTTGTAATTTTCAGAATATTTCTATTTCAATCGTTTGTTGGTCGTTTGTTGGTGTTTGTTAGTTACATTTTGACGTTTGTTGGTTGACCGTTATTTAATTATGTATTCAAATTTCAAAATTTGAGCGTATAGTTAGCCCCCCCCCCCACTTTTTGAATTTTCAGAATATTATTATTTCAATCGTTTATTAGTCGTTTGTTGGTCTTTGTTAATTACAACGTTTGTTAGTTGATCGTTATTTAACCATTCAAATTTCAAAATTTGAACGTATAGTTAGCCCCCCATTTTTGGAAAGTTCAGAATATTTTTATTTTAATCATTTGTTGGTCGTTTGTTGGTGTTTGTGTGGCAAGTGTCACAAATAAATTATCTGCTACAATTGTACAAGTGTACTCCCTATTTCGTAGCAAAATAAGATTAATTAAAAATGCGAATTTCGAAAAAGATGAACTAGTATTTTTAAATAATCTTATTTTACTACGAAATAGGAAGTACATTTGCAGCAAATAATTAATGTATGGCATTTGTTTACTATCTGACATTCTTTGGTTGTAATTCATTAATGTATAAATAGTTATATGGATATGGAAATTTTACTATTTTTTTGGAACACCCTGTATTACTAAATTCAACTTACTAAAGTGTTTCCTTTTATTCAGATTCACATTATGGATCAAGATTAAATGTGTTTCTTAACTTTAAAATCAAGGTCGCTACGATTTATTAAAGTGCGGGTGGCTTATACAAAATTATTAGGAAAAAAATTAATAATTTGGCAACATTGACAAAAAACCAAATAGTGAATAGGTTTCTATGCAGAGGTTAAACAATGATATCGAATCAGCTAAAAATAAACAGTGTTCTATTTTAAAAAAATCAAATGCGAATTGACACCGTAAAAATGACACATCCTGGTCATTCAAAAATAATTTCTATAGATGGGCAACCATCTATAGTTGATATTTGCACAAACAGTTTTTTCATATTTCTTACAAGGTATGATAGATCATACGACTGACACACTGTTGCAGGACCCTGTATAAATATGATAAATGACGGTGTCCCGCATAATTGCACTTTTACCAAATTTTATCTTTTCAAACCATTGTTAATCATGTTGAATATTTTAAGAAAACAGCCATTAAGCCATAATTCAAACTTTATCTTTTCATACCAAGAATTATATCTTAAATAGTATTGTATATACTTACCTATTTGAATTTAATACATTTTTTAAAGCTTTAGTTTCGTACCTGCGGTGCGTCATTAATAAACAAATGAGTAATTAATTGTGTGAAAAACGTCAACACGTAACCTTTACTATACAGGGTGACAATTTGAAAACTTACCACCCCCCATATCTTAGTAAATAAACGAGATATTTAAAAAAATCAAAATCCGTTTCGGTAATTCGGAGGGGGAATCACAATGACATAGTTGGCGACGCACCCCCTCCAACCCCCTGCGCCCCAGCCACCCCAACTTTTAAATCTTAAATAGTGACCCCCCATGTGTGATACGTCGTTGGAAAGCTCTGAAAAAATGCTTTCCAACCATACCAAATGGCATTACATTTAGGTTAGTAATTATCGTGCAAATCAAAAAATTAACTAATATGATACATTTGAAATCTGTCGTATTTATAACGCAACCGGCGAACATAGACCAACTAAGACAGGGAATAATTCAAGAATCTCGAAATATTGCAAAATCAACATTTGAAAAGGTTCAGCACGAGTTTGAGAATAGATTATAACTGGCGATCAAAAATGAGTTGCTGTCGAGTCGGCTTTGGAAGTTCAAGTTAAATACGATTTTCCATGTAAACAAAAATTACAAAGGGCGACTCGACAGCAACTCATTTTTGATCGCATAGTAATACTGTCTTACCAATAACGGAAAACATTTTGAACATTTATTGAAATAAAGGCCAACTTTAGAAAATGTATCATATTAGTTGATTTTTTAATTTGCACGATAATTACTAACCTAAATGTAATGCTATTTGGTATGGTTGGAAAGCATTTTTTCAGAGCTTTCCAACGACGTATCACACATGGGGGGTTACTATTTAAGATTTAAAAGTTGGGGTGGCTAGGGCGCAGGGGGTGTGAGGGGGTGCGTCGCCAACTATGTCATTTTGATTCCCCCTCCGAGTTACCGAAACGGATTTTGATTTTTTTAAATATCTCGTTTATTTACTAAGATATGGGGGGTGGTAAGTTTTCAAATTGTCACCCTGTATAATCAAATCCAATTGCGTTTCAGGACAGTTCCAATTTCAACGCCGAAGTAATAAATACTTAGCGCTGTTATAATTGTGTATATGTGAGTGTAAATATTATTCTGTTATAAATTTATTCTTAATTAATTGTAAATAAATAATTTTATGAATAGGTACTTATGCAATGGTAATACTCTGCTCTAAATCTACTACAACATTCAATTTTATCCTAAAAATAATGCTACACAGTGTTCCGAATCGATACGTGACACGCTGTAGGCGCTGTAGGGATCCCGCAGGAGGTGCATTTTTATCCAAAAACTTATGTATTCCATCTTAGCTGAAAGGTTATGAAATCGATCGTTTTACGAAACAATTTTTTACCTTAATCCCAAGGACTTGAAGACGTCGCGGTTTTGTTTAATTTCGAACACTAGACTGGTTGCAAAAACCTTCTGTTTCAGAAATTCCGCTGCAATTTTCTAGTATGGAATATGTCTTATAGTGGCTTACCCCACCAACAGAGCACGTCTGCATAATTTCAATCGGTTTAAAGTTGGGATAAGCGTCGTTTAGACATATAAGGAGAAAAGATGTGGCCTTTGTTGACATAATAAGTTCAAATTTTGCGAATATATCAAGCAGCCTTCTTCACATTCTATTTTCCGAAAAGTTATAGTTCTTGAGTGTGTTTTTAAGCTAATTACAGGAAAAAACGGTTTATGCAAAGTGTAGCTATCTGGCATTAAAGTGGCGTTGTTTATTAAAGCTTTTGAGCATGGTGTTGTCTAGGACGGACGGTTTAGGAATGTTATAGATTTGAGAAAATCAAACCTAATTCGTTGTCCGCTAATAATATTTGTTACCCACATACCATATAGTTTTTATGTCATCACTAGATATTATCATATTTAAGAGACGTTGATTTAAGAAGACACATGATCAACTACTTTAGATTCTGGTGATCTATTTTCTGACAAAAAATAACGCAGTAGTTTTTCAATCCATGCATTAAAAATCCGTCACTAAAATTGAGTGTAATTATTAATTCAAGAGATCGCAAACACACCTTTAATAAAAAGTAATATTTTTGCGTAATTATTTATTTAAGCATTATTTGAATAAATATAAATTAAATTTTAACATTACAATACGTTACGTTTACTAAATAAATTCATTTCTATGCAAAGGGTCGAGAAACTGTTGAATTCGACTTCTACGAAATGAATTTTAATCGAGCACCCAAGAGCCCTAACATGCCCGAAATTATATTATGACCTTATCTCGTTTCAATTAGGTGCCCTGCGGTATTTAAAGTGGAAATCGAAATCACGACGATCGCAGAAATAGATTGAATAATTTATAATGATTTATAACGTAGGGGATGTGCATAAGCAATTTCGGTCCCTTGAAAAATGAGCCGTTTTCTTTTCGCATCGATGTGGTTCTATATACATAGAAGAAATTTTTCCCCGAGGGCAAAGTATTGATGAATGATATGACTTTACGGAGGAAACGGTTTCGCTCCCTATGGATCCGTTTTGTGTATTTATAAAGCAAAAAATAAGTTAACTTGTGTAGCACGCAAGAGGGATGGGAATAAATGCCTGTACGTTTCTTAGATATCTTTATATCGGTTATTCGATCATCATAAAACTTTGAGAGACGTTGCTGATATGCTACCTATCGAGATTATTAATTACCATACGGAAAGTGATACTATAACTAATTTAAAATGAGTTGATCGTTTCAGAACCTAAGATCTTATTGAAATAGTGCCTATTCAACAACATAACGTAACGTAAATTTATTAACGTCTTTTATTTATTTACAATTAATTTACAACACTCGTAAAATGCATTAATTTATAACAGTAATTAAAATATTTATCACTCACAAGAACGCATCGATGTTGGAACTGTCATTTTTCCCGGAAGGATTGCTTCACATCCACGTTCGTTCCTTATCGTCGAAGATCTTTTTTTTGGCGCCTGGCTGTCTATCGAGATTTCTGGGATGTTCGCTACACCGCCCCTTTTAAAATTGCGTACTGTATTTTTCAAACAATTTATCTTAAGTCCAAAAACTGGAGAATAAGTAAAAACATTTGACTGCAAAGCAAATTTAATTTAACTCCTAACGTCATCCAGTCAGTGATAATAGTTCCTTTTTTTGTCATATTCACCTCGTTATTATGTAAATTAGAACTTATTTCAGATTAAAATATAAAAAGTAGAAAAACCAAGATATTTGTTTATGTTTTTACTATGAAATTTATTCTCCAGTTTTTATAGACTGAAAGGAATTATTCGAAAAATGAATTAATAAATATATTTTAGCTTTGAACAAGGCAGATAAAAATTGCCTTTTTTTGCATGGCCATCTCACTATTATGTAAATTACATATAACTTATTTAAGATTAGAATTTAAAAACCAGGAAAACCAAGATATTTCGAAAACTATCAGAGATAGGTATAGGACATTATTATTATCAAAAGTTGAAGGTTTTTGGAGGAGCTAAAGGATGACAGAAAAATATACAAGATGTTCCATTAAAAAAAAGTGAGATTTTTAATATGAGGTTTTGTAACTTTGGATCTAGAAAAAAAACACCCTGTAAGCTATTTTTAATGTTTTATAGCAGATGTATTTTTTTGACTTTTACTTAACTCAGGATAAGAGATATAAAACCTGGAATCGAAATTTAAGTAATGATTTTGACCATATACTGACGCTTGCAAATGCCCAATTTTGGGCGCCCTACTTTGTGGGCGCACCCTGTATAATTCCAAATACTTTAAAATGTGGAGAATATTCAACCATATCATAATACAAAAGCACTCTATCGAAAAATCTTATCTTCAAGGCATTAAGTTACTCCGCGCAATCGTTGACTCACCCTGTACATGAAAAACATCAAAATGGCGTGATTCTATTCTAGCCTCGGTTACTATCATTTAAAATGAAAAGTACATGTGAGAATGCCAGTAGTGAGTATTCATCTAGGTCTATTATTACATAAGCAAATCACATTAAGTAGTAGAAGAAAGGTTAAATTAGAGGACCCCTTTCTCGTATTGCTAAGAAGCAAAAGCTGCGATCCGGGCGAGACGAGCAGGAAACAAAACCTCTCGCATTCCAATACCGTTAACTGATTTCCAAGTTTCGTTGTGAAAATCATATGGTTTTTGGCATCTGCGCAGAGCGGTCAAAATCGAAAACGTAGCAAAATTGGTGTATACAGAGCGTAGCGTATTTTTATTTCAGATGTAAAGATGTGTTGCCACAAGAGAAAAAGGCAAAAACATCTTAAGTGGGAAAGAAATACAAATAGAGGACTGGAAGAAAAGTACTACAAATAAATCAGGTGAAAGAAAAGCTGACAGAAGAAGATGGAGGGTAGGAAGTGGAAGGAGACGAGATAGCAAAAGGGGAGATTGAACAGCAATAATCGGGACTTAAGAAAGGAAAAGCGGTAGAGAGGGATGAAATAAGATAGGAGGCATGAATTTTTGTCATAGATACTGTACTGATAGAAACTGAGGAATCTAATAAGCAAGATATGGAAAGGAGGAGGACTACCGGAAGAATGGAATGTAGTGGGAAGAAGGAAGATGTGGTAATTGGCATACGCTGACGACAGTCATAACGGCAACACAGGAAAAAACAGACGAAGGAAATGATAAAAAGAATGGGGAGATACTGGGAAAAAAGGGAATTGAATTAAATGTCAAAAAATCGAAAGTGATGAGATTTGGAAAGGGGGGAGGAAAAAAAAGGGCGAGTAGAGTAGAGTAGAGTAGAGTAGAGAAAGTAAGAAAATTTAAGCACGTCAGATACCAGATGCAACGAAATGTGGCAAATGATAGCGAAGTTTAGATACGGAAACGAAGAGAGAAGAAAGGAGAAGTGAAAAAAAGAAGAAAAGAAATGACCCTCTGATATGAGGATGTAAGGCAGCAGAAGGGGCAAGGGATAGAAGGAGAGAAACACTGGGCGGTGGGGGGAAGAGGAAAAAAATGGATGAAAAAGATATAGAAAAAAAGAAGAAATGCAGAAAACATGATGTACATGTAATAGAACTTATCGTAAACAGTTTTACATTCCTTAAACATCAATATGGTAGCGAATTGAAAGAATGCTCTCAAGATTGTAACACCCGTCTTAGGAGAGCGAATTCATGCATTCAAAGTAAGTTACAAACAATAAAAATAAAAAAAGGTTTTCGCCTTAAGGAACTTTAGCGCATTTTCCATGCATTGATCAGTACTTCTCGAAAGGTCATACAACAGACTATTTGTATGTGCAAAGGAAAATAAGTTATGTTATAAATATTCTTATAAATAAGAAACTTAGGATTGCGCAGTCTGCACACGCGACATGCACACAACTGATGTTTAAAGTATGCGCACATTATGACAATATGGAATACGCTTGATTTTACTAGAAGCATCTGTGGTCGACATTTCAAAGAAATATCTCCATAAATAAGAAAATTGACATTGCGCAGTCTGCGCATGCGCAGATTAATCGTCATAATTTTTCTTGGTTAAGGTGCCATAGCTATTAGCTGCCGAATGCAAAAAGAACGAACTGAATATCTTGAAAACTGTAGAAGTAGTTAAGCCTGTAGATTGATAGAGAAAAACGATGTAAAGGATGAGGGGTAGTGTACACCCCTTAATTAAACACTATACAATTTACAATGGGCGTTTATTGAACAGTAACAATGGTTCGATACATTGCTATAATTCTCGACCGCCTTTCTTGGATGTCGCGTACGGTTAAGGTCTCAGATGGACGAACGGACGGCCGGAAAAAGAAGCCATAATAGCGCCTTCTAACATGAGTTGGAAAATGCACTAAAAAGTGCAGATTCATCCCTACGTGGTCATCAACAAATTCATTTTGAAAAGCTGCAAACTAAAATCTTCTTGAAAAAAATGGAAGGGATTGAACCTGAGAGCATTGATGTCTCATACAATTATAAATTAACATTCGAACTTGACCCTCGACTTGACCAGGGAAATTCGTTTAATCTAGTAATTGTATTTCGACATACCTAAAGTTCAACATTATAGATGTTCAAAGTAAAGACATTTAAAAACAATGACATAAAAGTTACGCCTGGCAAAAATAATCTTAATCTTAAACAAAGACTGCAACTTTAGACAAACAGTAAAAGTTACAGTTTTAAGACTGATTTGGCAAAACATCACATTCCGAAATGGGTAAATCGTAAAGGTTGGCAGAAGCAACCGAATCTTTACTCCAACCGGACGACTTCGTAATGTAATCAATATTAACCCCATCTGTTCTAGTTGATGCGGCTAGGGACTACAACTACCCGTTGATAGTTTAACCGCGTATGTAAAAAGATAATTCACGAAAAAGAGAATATTCTATAATCGATCAATTTTATTTTATTGACAAATTTCTATTAATTTCAAATCTGTTACATACATACTTGATTACTATAAATGCATCTTTCTTCACCATCCCTAAAGATCGCAGAAGTACCAGCGTGTCTAATGCTCTGTAACTTGTAACATGTAATATCGACTCTACTCCTACATATAAAGTGTTTCTAACCCATACACTGAGGGCTTGTGCACTGTAAATACACATTTTTTTGTAGGAAATTGGTTATTAGAAATATAAACTTGAAGAGTAAATATCGCACATAGATTAATATTTGAAAAGTAGGGTAAAACCAGAATTTGTTGTTTTCTGTTTAAACCTGGCGTTTTAATTTCAATATGACAATTGATTTTTGATTTACCCCCGGCAATCTTCCAATCAATTAAATAAAATAACGAAAAATCCTTTGTGTGGATTCAATTCCTTCAGGAATATTAAAATTACTTGATACTTGATACTTTGACTTATCCCTGACGTAGCTGCTTCTCCCAGAATTTAGTCAACTGTCGTGGGGATGTGTCCCTGGTAGGAACTAACTGGGGTGCATCTCCACCTCTTGTACAGGGTGGGGCACGGGAACTTCCCACATTAAAAAAAACTGCTGTTGGGATATGGGCGGTTGTAGAGGAGTGGGGTAGGTCTCGTTCGGAGCGGTGAGTGATGTAGTTTTCAGTCGTTACCATGCCGTGGTCAGGTGAGCAGCGTGCGTTCATTATCGAGACTTTTTTCAAAAATGGTGAATCTGTAACTGCTACTTTGAGGGCATTCCGTACAAGGTACAGTTTGTCGTCGTCTGCTAGTGTTCCCGACCGGAAAACAATTTTGTCTTGGGTGCAAAAGTTTAGAGCAACAGGATCTGCGCTAAATTCAAAGAAGAAAGGCCCAGCTGTCACCGTTAGAACCCCTGAAAACATTGCTCGAGTGAGGGCGTCGATCGAACAGAGTCCTACGCGTTCTGCGAGAAAACATGCTTCTGCTCTTCAGATTTCGGCGAGAACAGTGAGGCGGATTTTGCATACTGACCTCAATTTGCACCCCTACAAGATCATGGTTGCCCAGGAATTGTCCCCAACAGACTGGGGGCGACGTGTGGAATGTTGTGAGGCGATCCTTCAACAAGTGCCTCCCACTGCGGTTTTGTGGACTAGCGATGAAGCTCATTTTCATCTGTCAGGGTGTGTGAATAAGCAAAACTGCCGTTATTGGGCAGCTGAGAACCCTCGAGAGCTTCACCAAAGACCCCTTCACAGCCCCAAGGTCACAGTTTGGTGTGCACTGTCGTCTGTAGGCATCATTGGGCCTTATTTTTTTGAGGAGGGTGGTGTCACGATTACTGTGAACTCTGATCGGTACTGTGACATGCTTGAGAATTTTTTGAGGCCAAAAATCGAAGAATTCGGTGAGGAACATGAACGTGAGAGCTTCTGGTTCCAACAAGATGGTGCTACAGCACACACAGCCCGTCGTTCACGCGCTATTCTCCAGGAGATGTTCCCCGGGCAGGTGGTCTCCTTGCATGAGCCCATTCAGTGGCCCCGCGCTCCCCCGATTTAAGCCCTTGTGATTTTTATCTATGGGGTTACCTCAAGGCCGAGGTTTTCAAACATCGTCCAAGGACCCTGGAAGACCTCAAAACCGCAATCGAGGGAGAAATCGCCCAGATAACCTCCACCACACTTGAGAAAGTCATGCGAAACTTCCACGAAAGGCTCAATATCTGTATTGCCCGGCAAGGCCATCATTTAGACGATATTATTTTTAAAACGTAGTTTGAAAAAACTACATGAGGTAATCTTTTTGATAAATAAATTCTTGTTTCATTATCTCGATTAGTTTTTTTTTAACAACCTTTTGAAATGTGGGAGTTTCCCGTGCCCCACCCTGTAGCTATTACGTTGAGCCGCGGCATATGCCAAACAATGTGATGGATTTTTTGGATTGAGGAGGTTATGGGGAGGAGGGGGGGACTAACTGGGTGTTGTAGTGCCCGTAAGGGTACGGCCACAGCTTCGCCACTGGTTCGAACAAAATTCCTAACTTATACATATGAAAAAATTTAAAATGCGTGTGGATGCAGCATTACATTCGAAGAGGTAGTGGCAACCCCGTTCACTTTCTCCAACACGATATTTGTTATCGTCGGTTATCGCCAAACATACTTTTGTTTATGTTCGATATGAAGCAGTATATGTGTAAATTGCCCTATATCTTCACATAAGAAAACAAAATAAACGTGGACTGTAAGCTTTTTATATTCAAAGCCGTAAGGAAGTAGTATGTATACGTTAATAATTTTATGTAAGAAGATTACGATTGGCCTTTTTATCTATGCTTTATAAAACCCTATTGTGCGCATGTCACTTTGTTTGAAACAGTTATGTTTTGAGCACGCGTAAAGTTAAATTTAAAATAAAGTAAATGACAGAATTGTATGAAAATTAGGTCGTGCACGAACACTACGTTTAACAAAATACAAATTCAAAACTAAATGTTTGAAATGGCAATGCGGCCACCTGTTACAACGTGTCTTAAACATACCCTTATAAAATCTTGCAATTTTTGTTGCCACTCATCGGGTAAGAAGTGAGCGATCCTTTAACTGAAATATCTGCAAAATCAACGAAAAAGGAAAAAACAGATAAAAGTTTAAATTAATTTAAATTGTCTCTCTTCCACGAAACAAATAATGCATTTTACTTACATTTGGTTAGGCCATTGAATAAGCACCTTAAAGAAGTATAACTACATAGGAAAACCTGAAATTGGTGTAAGGTGTGTTGCATACACTGCAAAGTGGTTATTACCACAAATATTGAAGGATATTTGGCCTCGGGCAGTAAGAAACCAGTTATACTTAGGGGCCTATTGTTTTCCTTGTTTATCAGAGTTGAACAGTGTTGTCATATTTACTAGATCCTTATATGGAGCTAGGTAAAGTTTGATTGTTGATTATGTAAAGATAATGGTGGTTAGAACAGTTCTTGTTGTTTTCTTATTAGATTAAACTACATTTTTTACTTTATTTATTATTCCTTATGATCTTACATTTCAGATTGATCCTCCCCTACATAATATTGTTATTGGCATTGAATAAAAGCTTATTCATTATTGTAATCTATTATAGTTTACTCAAACATTAATCGCTACAAAGCAGGCTGTCATTTTTGTACTGCGGCGGGACCTACTGCAAAGTGAAAACTGTCCGATTTTCGTGGTAACCGCAGTCGCAGTTTTCTCCTGACGAAAGTCACCGCGACTCACGCTGCGTCACCTCTTCAGCTTCGTCCCATTTTGCGCCTCGACTAATAGAGAAACAAGTCATAAGAATTTTCTAGAATCTTCATAGATGGGACACGTCCATAATATCTGTTGTTGCCATAAACCTATGTTTCTTTAAAAGACTTGAAATCAACCCTCCATTTTGAAGTGTGACGTTTCCACGTTTCAATAAATTTAGGTACTTCAATTTTTTATTTTTAAAAAACCTGGAGGTGCCGTTCTCATTAGGTACCAAAAAAATTGACATTTAACAATGTCTCCTGTATCTAACAATATAGGAATATTACTAGACATACTCGTATATTGTTCCTCCTTAACCGACTTAATTTGGTTCAGTTATCCTGTTTATAACCTCTCCAAAATTAAAGAATGCAAGAATTCTTCCTCCGCACATCTTGATTCGCTGAGAATAGGTTTCACCCGCTAGGTTTGTCCCCGATTCCAACGATTCGCCACAAGCAGGTTGTGAAAGTTTTTTTAAACCTGAGTACCAGATTCCATTTCAGATAAACCCAATTCCTGCGAGGTCTTTTGCAAAGTTCTCTTCGCACAGATTTTCTCTTCCTCCTTACACACGAATAAAAATTCATCGACGGTAAACGGTAGTATTACCAAGAGTAACAAGCATTTATGTAGTGCTATCACAACAGGCTGTAACTCAAAACATTTTGACTTATGCCTATCTTGTGTTTGAAACTTTCACAGACGCGTGTAATTTAGGGTATGTATCTGTTTCATGTCTTAATCGCAGAGTTTTGAATGAATGCACCAAATGATAGAAGATTTAAATACTTTTGACATATCCTTCATATATGCTAGCATCGTCAATGGATGCTCGTAAGATGCTTCCTATTCATCCAGGAAAACAACCTTTCATATTCTTTATAATAGGCTTTGCTGGATTTTGCACATACCAACTTTTCTTCTGCTTTTGCAACAAGTCACTGAATGAACGGTGTATTATCTTCTTCAACCGAAGTTCATTTATATACAAAAAATTGCGATTGTTGTATTATCAAATAACATTTCCATCGCAATCATGGAATTGCGAATAAACAGCCCACTTAATTACACATGTATTCCAGTATAACGTCAATATGATTTCATTGTATTTCCCTTGTTTTTAAATTATATTGTAGATATAATAAAAGAAATACTATAAGAGACTAATAAAGTACTTGCAACGTTTAAAAACTCAATGCGCGTATCTTAAAGACTTGATTACCAATGATTATACACTTGTCTCTTCGTATACTATTTAAGCTTCTACCAGACAATACCACGATTATTTCTGAAGTGTACTATGGTCAACTGGACAAGTTGAACAGAAAAGGCCAGAATTCATAATTAGAAAAGGTATAGTCTTTGCCATCATAATGCGAGATCTCGAGATCTCACAGAAGTTTGGTACCTCGCCAACAGTATTTACAGCTCGAATGGGATGTACTACCACTCCCACTATATTTTCCAGATTTGGTTCTTATTACTTGTTCCGTTCTCTACAACATTTTTTAGACGAAAAAACCTTCACTTGAGTCTGGAAATCAGGACGTCAGATATCACTTGGACAAGTTTTTTTTTGCCACAAGTTTTATGAGCGTGAAATCCCCTGCCCGAAAGATGGCAAAAGATATTGGAGCAAAATATAAAATATCTAAGTTATTTAATAAAATGTTTATACACTCTAAAGAAATCGTGTTTGATTTTCACGAAACAAAACGAAATAACTTTCCGAACAAAAATAAGCAACACATTTCAAATTGTGGAATTAGGGTAGGTACTAAATTAGTAGTTAATTATACGCCATGTCGATTTCCGTTCTGCCAATACTACTCTGTTTTACATGGACTTCGCTTTGATTCCGGCTGACTGTGGTTTGTACGAGTACTTTTGTAGTAAAACGTATACACAGCTATGTTTGAATTTGGTAGGTAGTAGCTGAGTAAAATGAAGCTATATATGGTATACCCCTTATGTTACCTTTATAGGGTGATATAACTTTATATTCAAATTCAAGCCTAAGATAAACACGAGACATTTTCTTTGTTAACGATTCGGAAATCGGAATATATTTCAATCAATAAATTCAAACATTAGTCATTAGACAGATGCAATAAAAGGTATCTACCTACTGTATTATAGGTAGTATCCGTATGTACAAATACCAGAAAAATGTGAAAACAAAGAAAGTCCTAAGGGAATATCTTTATTTTCCAGATACCTACCAAAATGACAGAGGACAATGGCAACGTAAGTCTTTTGAAGCCCACATCCAGTAGCGAAGACCTCAGCGAATATACGGACGCCGACGAAAGTATTTCCGCTCCAACGGAGTTTTTAGCTGAGGTGAGCATCCTTTTTATTGCTTTGGAACGCTCGGTTGTAGGATTATTATATTGTTTCATATTCGTATAATACAAACTGGGGCGCATTTCCATTTCGCACTATTCATAACCGTCAGTGTGGAAGACGCTATACGGACAATTTAATTAAAACGTTTGCATTTTCAAGTTGGAAAAGCTTCAAGCATTATTTCAAATTATACAGTTTGGGATATTGCATAGGTAGATATGTACTAGGTTATGCTAACTAAAGTGCACGTGGGCGACCGCCCATTGTAAAATATAAGACGGGGCTTTTGCTCAAAATTTATTACTGGCAGGCTTATTGAAGGTTTATGATATCAGCTTAGGTGATTAGTGGCACTATTATAAACGGGACTATGAGATTTAAGGATGAAGATCATAGATGAAAGTTCGCTTCGGAAATTTACTGCTGTACTTACGCTCAATGAATCCTATAATCGTGTTAAAATGGTTCTAAAAGCTGGATAAGATGGGTTTTTATCGTATAGTGTTATAGAACTGCCATACGTGTCCCTAACAATAAACTTAGGAGGATTATGTCACCCTTTACCCTGGCATAAGTGTTAAAAGCCTAATTACCTATTATTATATAGATAGTCGTACAAACAGAATACAGGCATCCCAACCAGATATATTCATCTTCACGGATGGATCTAAGACAATGGAAGGTACAGGCACTGGTATTTACTCCAAAGAACTGAACTTCCATATCACCCAACCACTAGGTAAACTTCCTACTGTATTCCAGTCAGAGTTGGTAGGATTAACGCTTAGTGCAAGAACAGTTCTTATGCATAACATAAAGAACAAAACTATCAGAATCTCAAGTGACAGCAGGGCTGCCTTGCAGTCACTTGGTCACTGTAAAATTACCTCTAGGATGGTTTCCGAATGTCACCACGTACTAGAGCAAGTAGCAAGCAGCAACACCCTTGAGCTCGTATGGGTCAAAGGGCATGCTGGAACGGAAGGTAATGAGAAAGCCGATAAATTAGCCCGACTGGCCTCAAAACAGGCGTTTTATGGTCCAGAGCCGGCTCTTCCACTTACAGTTACAACTGTAAACAACCTAATAACTCAAGACACCCAAACCCAGCACAGGGCTAGGTGGAACTTGATGTTAGATTGTCGCCATGCGAGAGAAGCCTTCAGAGGACCATCTCGTAGCTTGGCGCGTTTTTGTACAGGGCTATCAAGGAAGAACCTGAGGTTACTCGTGGGCATACTTTCTGGGCACTGTAAACTAAACAAGCACATGCACTGCATGGGTTTGGTGGAATCACCATCTTGTAGAGGATGTTACACAGACGACGAGACGGCATACCACATACTCTGTGAATGTCCCGCTCTAGTCCAACTGAGACGATCCATGTTGGGGGAATCCTGGCCGGACATGGCTACGATTAGAGCCGCCTCCCCTTTCAGCGTCCTAAGGTTCATCTCACGTGTGGGATGGCTTGAGTGATGTTGAGGGGTCGGGCGACCCTAGTCAGGGAGGTAGTACAAAGGGCCCGAATTTGAAGCCTAAGTACGCGTGGACACTGTTCACTCTCCTATCGTAATCCAGAATCCAGAAACAGAATACAGCTTTTTTTCAAAATGGGAATGTAGGCATATTAGTTATTTATGTATTAAGGGCATAATAGTGATGTTTATATTCTCGAGGGCGACGAGTTAAAGAGCTCGAGGGCCTATGGCCCGAGAGTTTTTAGTCGCCCGGGAGTATAAACAATGAGTCGGGTACTCTTTGGTATAAACATCAGTTTATGCCCGTGGTACATACAAAATTTTATGTTTTACAAATAGTTGTCTTCGTTCAAGTAAATATTAGTTTACAAAATAATTCATTATGTTTGATGACTTGTATGCATTAGCGTATCCAGAATGTTGCCGAGGGGGGGTTAGGATATTCGCGCCGAGCAGGTTATTTGAATCATCAATTTTAGTGCTTCTGGGAATTTGCTTGATTTGTAAGTATAGTCTTACAATTTCAGGTTCTAAACTAATCTGGAAGGAGGAATATGCATAGGAACTCAGTTTAGAACGAAAGGATATCTCCAGTTTGTGAATGAATGTTAAACAAACGATTATTTTCATAAGTATTATCAAAGAATTTATTTTGAATAGAATAAGTATAAATATAATATCAAACTCAAACAAAACATATTTTCGATTCATATTAGATATGAAGTAATAATAAAGTAATAAATGTATAAAGAAGTAAATATGAAGTTAGACAGACGGAGTGGAAGTTTCCTTTTTTTGAGAGCAAGTTCATCCAACACTTCCTCAATGATTACAGCAATGCCTGTGAATATTCAACAAAGCTAGACCATTGAGGCGATTTTCGCTGATGGTATTTCTCAAATAAGTTTTGAGCCGGCTCCGGGTAGAAAATTATCTTTCACTGGTGGCAGTTGTCACTACTTTATGCCCGCGTATCACAGATATAAAATGTGCTATGATGGTTAGTAAGACATAAAGTATATTGTATGTTATTATGGTTCCAATTAACGAAATGAATAATAAATAGTTATTTGTTTCATTAGTACAAAAAATGTCAGTTTTCGGGACGAGGAAGATAGTTGCTGGACGACGCGTTAGCGGAGTCCAGCAACCTTCCGAGTCCCGAAAACGCATTTTTTTTACGAATAAAACATAAAATTTTTTCTCCAACCCCCTTTACTTCAAATTATATTCGAATTTAGATTCAGTCACAGTTTCACTACTATAGTATAAGAACTTTTGCTTTCTTGTCCTCACGTGTCATGCCACTCTAGTTTTTAGGTTAACTTATAACCTATTCGTTCTTACTTCTTACTTCTCACCTCTCGCGACTTTGTAGGGAGCAAATCTTGAGGTAGTATGTTCTGCCGTTTCTATAATGTCTGGCGGAGTGCAATCCATGTCGCTATCAGTTTCAGTCATTTTATTGTATACTCAATAAATATTGTTATATTTTGCATTGAAATAAAAAACTTACCATACAGTTTTTTAATTAAAATTAATTGCAATTAACTTTTTCAAATTTTGATTTCAAAATGACAGATAATAGTGCAATGGGTCTGAAGTAGATGGCGTTACGCGCGACGGCGGGTTGTATACGTATTAAAATTACGTTCATCGAATATGTAAATTACGTTACACATGGTTTAAACAAAAATAGGGAGCGTAAATCATTTTCAATACATGTACATACGTATAGGTAACATCATTATTTGCATTGAATATGCAAAAATATTTGATTTGTATGTATAGAAATATCTTATAACCTGCAATGTAAAACGATGTCAATGTGACATATCTCCGTGATTGTAATTTTTTAATTGGCCAACTTTCGAGGTCAATTTCTTTTTGGTACTAGGGCCAAAAGTATCCACTTTTTGTACAGTTGCCATGGTGAAAGCGATTAATCCGCAAAACGTCAATTTTAGGTACCGAACACTGTCACAAAATAGCGTCTTATTCAGGTGGTTGGAGAAAAAAGTATTTTTTTTCACTACTAGCGTCTGATGACATGATTATTAACCTTTTTTCCACTTGTAAAGTAGGCATTTTCGGCATTTGTTCAAAGTGGTTAATAATTTTTTATTATTAACTAGTAGTCAATAATGAGAACTGTCACGCTGTCACTTTTAGAAAACACAAGTCACAACCCGAAATTTCGCTCAATGAACGTTTAGACAAGTTCTCTAAAACGAATAATTGCCACCATTCGCAATTTCCAGAGAAATTACATACCTAAAATTATCACATTTTGGAAAAATTCGAACGAAATTACTCTTTGAAAAATCTCAATGACAGAACAAAATACGGCCTGTTTGACTTGTACTTCCACGTACTTGATTGACATGTTAAATTAAGAAACAAACAATTCTGTCCAACCGTTAACTCTCTTATCAATATAATATGTTAATTTAGAGGATTTAGAGTGCTAGTAGTGAAAAAATAGTATATATACCACGGTAGAGAAGTCTATTATTGCCTTCGCACCTTACACCCCTCGGCGCAAGCGCCTCGAGATGTAATCTTGGTGCTCAGGCAATAATAGTGGACTTCTCTACCCTGATATATAATGTACTATTATTTCATTTAAATAAACAATACACTGTCTTGTTTACAAGTGACAGAACCTAAATCGCTCGACAAAACTAGATTTGGCATTATTGCATAGTAATTACGTCTTAGAAAATGATGACGTGCAACGGAAGTTATACGGAATACAATTGTTATTTGGGTCGCCGCATTCGCTTTGAATTTTGCATTACAAATTCTTCCTGGTTTTCAATTATTAACATCATAATTAGTAACAGTGCTTCACTAATCCCACCATATTTGAATGTCAAGCTGAGTACTGAATACTGATAAGTACTTAATTCTGTTTCAGTTCTTGTCGGCAGTCATGTTAAAGGATTACGAGACGGCGTTAAAGTATTGCAAACTTAGTAAGTACCTAGTTTATATCTACTAACTTTAAGTAAACAAAAAAAGGTAAGTAGGTAATTCTAAATTTTTTATAGAAGTTATATGCTCATTTTATAGTATCCGAAGCCTTTTAAGAGCATTGTAGGCCTTTTCCAACGCTTAAAGCTTTCTTTCTCCAACGCTTTGAAGAATTAGGTATAGTTGAGAGCTTTCTAACTGTTGAAGTTACAGACCTTTCCAGACTCGTTACAGTGTCTTTTAGTCGTTTTGTAGAGGCATTCTAAAGCGTTTTAGGTTTTTCTAATCATCGGAAAGACCTATAAAAGAATAGAAACCAAAGTATCCCCGTCCTACACCCTTTATGCACTTATTACAGCTATATATACGCACTTCCTATGCCGGAGATATCTAACTTCTTCAAGCGTTTCGGCGCTTCCTAGTTGAGAATGGCGGCATAAGTAAGTTTAAGAGGTTTAAGAGGTAAGCGGTAGAAAAAGTTCTGGAAAGTTCCACAAACGCTTCTAGGGTGTTCTAACACACGCTATATAATTATGGCACTTTTTAAGTTGTCCTAAGTAACTAGCTGATAATGAAATATCTATGGCGATGTCGTTAAGGCTAGATAAGTCATAGCTCCCACAAACTCTCGGTATTTCAAATCTTCTAAAGTCTGCGTGTCATTTATCATCAGCTTGAAGCCCTGAATCCTCCGGGGTAGAAACGGGATTGAAATAATGAAATCCTCCATATCAAATCGCGAGAGCAAGCCATGAACATAACCTCAGAAATTCCTTCGATTGTTCGAACTCTATCCCAAGGCAATATTTGGTATGCCCTAATCCTAAATTTCAAAATTGCTAGGCCAGTTCATCAATAAGTTCAAATACATTTTCGTTTCGTGACGCGATCACGATTACGTAGATCGAAACTAGAGTTACATCTTCATCTTTACCGATGTAGATGAAACATGGATTGGATTGGACCTCGATGAAATGAGACCTAAATTCTTCATAGTCTCGTGCAGTTTGGTAGGTATACGAGATCCTAGCGGCTTGACGAAACTCGTAAAGGGTTTTTTTTAACAAACATACCGTGGTCCATTTGTTGATATCTAGTAGCACCTTTTTCGCGCTTGCTCCAACTTTACTCTTTCCATTTGGATCGATGATATTCCGCTTTTCGGTGGCTTCATGTAAACCTCCTCTACAAGAAATCCGTTCAGATAGGCGATTTTCCCGTCCAGTTGACGTATCTTCATCTCATGTGTAGCAGCAAGTGACGCCATTAAACGAATGGAACTTCTCCGAGTTACTGGTGCAAATGTTTCCGTAAAGTGGTTGCTGGTTCAATCCTTGTGCATTATTGCACCTTCCGTTTCTCGATGGAGCCATTAGAACGATTTGTTCCTTACAACCATTCGGCAACCAGAAACTTTCAATTTTTCAGAGCGATCTATCATCACCCGGGTGTGTTTTTTGATAATTGAAGCCTCTCATCGAAGATGGAATGAGATGGAAATTCGAATTCCACAAATTGTCGCTGTACTAAGTTCGTTTTATTCTCTGGTAGATCATTTTCCTTCTTGAAATTATTTTTGAATTGTCACTTCATTGGCATGTTTTCTTTTCGCATGTAGTTTTCTTACAATTTCTTTGTTGTGCGATTTTGAAACTTGGGGCACGCCAGTGGCCAGGCCAGGATGGTTTTCTTTATCGCGAGGTGCGTGTCTGTTGTCGCGTTTCGGAAGGGTCCGAGTAGACGTCTTTGGTTTTTAGGATTATTGCCAGAAAGCCGCGACGAATGACGCCAACTATTTACGTTACATCAGGAGTTCTCGTGCTGGTCAGGAAGAAACAAATTGGTGGAAAAACAAACCGGCAGTTTTAATCGTAAGATTTTCTGAATTGTCTACCACACAAAAAAACGGTTGATGAAGAAAATGATTAACCGAGTGAAATAGGGAGGGAGATCACCATTAGCTACCGACAAAAACTCATTATTAGCGAGGCTGCGGGTTGAGGCTGGGGCTTTTTAACCGTGTAACACGTCTTCAGGTTCCATGACAAATCAGTCGCGAAAAAATCTCATTATATTAGCAAGGCCGCGGAAGCTTTACCTCCAAACAATTTTAGCACAATCAGAAACTTTGTAGTAAAAAAATCGAAATGTAAATAATCTTGAGTTAATTGTAATTGTAATAATTACAATAATTAACAGTTAATTGTAAAATTTTTCAGCCACCTTATGTTATTTTACACCTACATCGAACTGCCACTTTATCTTATATACACTTGCTTAATTTTTCAATACGGTAAAGAAAATATCAAATAAATAGAAAGTAGGCAATTTTGGACAATAGTAGTAATATAATGTTATTTCTGTTTCAGTTTTACAGTATGAGCCTAATAATGGAACTGCGAAGGAATTTTACCCACTTATTATTGCCAAATTACAACAAAATAAGTGTAAGCCTATTATTAATTCAGATACAGTGTGTTACAATATGGGTAGGCGTGGAAAACTTACCAAACCTACGCATTCACAATTTTAAAACATTTTTATTATCTAGTTGTGTTGACAATTCCTATTTTAATAATTAGTATCAAAGTTTTCCATTTACTGCCATTTTGTTAAGGGCGCTATAAGTGGATATATGAGATCGTTATTCCCACAGACAATGGAAATCACGAGGACGAGCATAACAGTGACGGGGAAGAGGAAGAGGAAGACAGCTCGAGCAGTAATAGCAGTTCCGAGAGTGATTCGTCAGAAGGAAGTAGTGAGGAACAAGAAGAACAAGAAGTTGAACAAGGGGCCGATAAACGATCAAAAGGCTCTTCAGATGGTACCACCGGCAGTTATTCAAGCTTAGAGGACGACGAGGCAGAACTTGATCAGTTAGCCGCACTTGCGGCAAAATATCACGTCGATAATGCAGATTTTGGGAATGGAAACAAGATCTGTGAGTATGTTCTTGAATTCATTTACAATGACGTTATAGATGTTTTAAATTGCAGATGGAAGTGTAAACTTAAAGCCAATGTTTGATTCTAAACGCGGCGATAACATCAAATCTACAATCGACCACGTACCGTTTGGGACAAGTTCCGATTCAGAGTCGCCCACAGAACCTGTCACTCAACAAACTATTGCAATGTTACGGGCCAAAGTGGTGCCAACCAAACATTAAAAGAACCGTCTGCCTAGTATACCGACCTACAACAATTTTAGTATTAGTTTTAGACATTCAAAATTTTGAATATAGACGTGTGTATAACTTATTTCATAATGCCCAGATTATTTCAAATTGTAAATAGTTTATATGAATTGAGGCTAAATGTTATTATGCCATTTGAATGGACTGAAGGGAGTTTTAGTTACATTTGTACCTGCGGCCAGAGGAACACTAATGTCATTGCCAACAAAAAAGATTAATCTGGTTATCAATCATTTCACTCTTAAAGAACGCAAACAAGACCGATGTTTACGATCTAGTGGTCAAAGTTATGAAAGTAATTGGCAACCTTACCTAACCTACCAAGAATCATAAATATTTGGCAGTCAAACTACATTGGAAATACAATGATTCTGAATCTGCAAATAAAGATTTTATTTATAAGGGATGCTCAAATCAAGAAAAAAAAGGTTGCTCATTGCGTAGGTACCTACTAACCTTGCCACTATTACAATCATCATTTTGCGGAAAAAACAATATTTTATTAATTCATCTAAACATGACAATACATTGTTTGTTAATAATAAAACTATGCTTCCATCTCGTTAGCCGCTGAATATTAATATGTATTTATGTGTCTTCTTCAAGGAAAAGGTTTATAATTACCTTTTGCGGTACTTCTATAGTTTCTTCTACAGACAACGTACATTCTGACTGAAATAACGATTATTTTACTTATTAAAGTACCTACTAACGCAGGTTCTAAAGTTAGTAATGCTAAGGACTTAGGTAGTTTTAAACATAAAGTACCTTTTAAAGTGTCTCAATGTTGTAGATTAAAGACAAATACTTGTTGCAGTTGCATAACATACTTATCAATACTCCTTGTCTCGTTATCATGATGTAATAATGGGAGGCAGTATGTATATTTTTGTATGTTTTTGTAAGTAGAGTGTAGTCACTTGGTAATTTACTTGACCAAAAATCATTTCTGTATAAACACTAATGCCAAATTTACTTCCAGTTTTGTTCATATTTTTGATGGTATTGCAAAATACTGTAGAGATGAACCTTGGAACTTTTATCCAAATGCAGTAGATTAATTGTGGAGAATTTAGTTTTTCGACATTTTTCACTCGCTTCTGTAAAGTTAAATTCGCCACAATTACTGTAGATTAACGTAAAATAACTTAAGACTGACTGGAATAGATTTAGTAATAGTTTTTGTCAATGACATATCGCGACACATGGTACATGTAAAAGAACCAAATGAAAAAAATTGAAACCTAAGCACCATTGGACAAATAGGATTAGAACACAAATATACTGATATTTGTAATAGATTTCATTTATTTCCTCTTCTTGATCGCAATGTCAGTTGTTTTAATAGACACTAGGTACTAATGCATTACCTACAATTTCGAAATAACTTTTTACCCGTGTAATGTTAAAACCATTCACAGGTAAGGTGCAAGCAAGGTAAAAACAGTTTATAAACTTTGTACGATGCCTACTATCATACCGCTCTGAATACAATTAACAAGAAAATAGGTACAATTTCATTACAAATAGGTAACATGGCTAGAACAAATACAACATAATTTTTTACCAAATTCATTACTTTGAAAATAGGCTTAGTAGACCTATTTACTGCTAATTTCGTTATCACGCTGTAATAAATAATATTTAGTAGGCGTAGTTAGTACCTGCGAATTAGAATTGAAAATGAAACTTTTAGTGACCTAAACACAAATGATAGACGTTTTAGACATTCAAGAACTGTAAGTAATAATTTGATTTAGTGCTTTACAATGTCTATATTTTGTGTGTTACATGCATTTTCAATTCTCTAATGACAATACTCTCATTTTGATGCACTATACATATATTATGAAATATGTAAATATAGTAGTAGCTGTGTGTTAAGGAGGTCCTTTTGAGTTTATATTCAAGTATGAATAACTTAATCTATTTTCTTATATATAATGTTATTACCGCAAATTTTACTAAGTGCTATTACTTAGAAAGTTATCTATATTTAGTTGAAAGTTTCTAATATTATTTTGATCGAAAAGGTGATGATATGGAATGGCGAGGCCTTGTAATCTTGTGTCATAATACAATGTAGACAGTTATGCAAAAATATAGAGCATATCATAGCAAAATTGTATCTTATTAATTAGAGACAACTGCCCACTCAAACAACAATTGTACGATTATCAAATGTTTACTTGTATGACTACCTACTTTTATCTAGTCTCTCATCATAAAAGATAAACCTTGTAGTCGAAATATTCAGGAATCACACCTAATCATTGAGTAATTTTTATTCAGTGACCTAATAGAGAGAAACGTTTTTAGAACACACATTCTGTAACCGGTGTTAGAAATAATTTACTTCTCTCCTCCTTCTAATTAACAATTAAGGTAATCTGAGCTCTCCTCCATCCCATCTCTCGTTAATCTTCCTATATCCCAATTAAATTGAAGGTGGTTTTTGTTATGTAATTATATTAATATGCCTCCGCTGCTCATCGCTTAATCCTTTTCTGCAGTGGCGGATTTACATATAGGCACACTAGGCACGTGTCTAGGGGCGGCAGCTTTGGAGGGCGGGGTTTTTTGCACTATATTTGTTTTAGGTAACATTCTAAGTTTTAAAAAAAGTCCCCTAACAATTAAGTTACAAATGAAAAAAATCTTTCATTAAAATTATGAAATAAATTGGAATTGTTAGATAGTTTAAACAAATTGTAACTGTAAGAACGATAATCGACAATGCAAGTTTTGATGTGTGTGAAAACTTTATCTTAGGTATACTGTATTTCTCTTCATATTAGTTTTAAAAATTTCAAGTTATACAATTTGATTTTTATTAGTATCTTTAAATTTATTGCAATTTAAAGATTATTTTGGGGCGGTGTGTCTAGAGAGGCGCAAAAATTTAAATCCGCCACTGCTTTTCTGACCTCTTAAGGAAAAGGTAAAGGGATAAATAATAACTCGATAATCTGTATTCAATTATAAAATGGTTCTTATTTTTTTTTTATATATAAGGTACCTCGTTGCTTTTATTAAATTGGGAGTTTGAGGCGAAACAATACCCTGCAAATCCAATAGTTAAACCAAAGAGGGTTACTCTTTGGTTAAACCACGCATTCAGTTGTCAAAACATACTTCGCATTGATAGGAAATATTCAACTGAAATAAACTCACTGTATAATGAATGACCGTCAGGCGTCAGGTGCTAAAAGAAAACTACTTAATTGCAAATGAAACAAAACGAACAATTTCCAGGTGCAAGGTACAACGAAGAAGAGCGCGAATGGCCAATAAACGATGGAGAAAAAAGGTTCCAGAAAATTAAGATTTATTTCTCGCGCAATACAGTAGTTGTAAGGAAACAAGCCACATCTACGAGTACTGTGTTTTTCTCACTTATTAAACACCTGCTTATTGCTTTTCTGTTAAATTTTGACGTTTTGTTAATTTAAAGGTATCTAAACTTAAAGTGCAATATATTAGCCTTCCAAGCGTATGGCAAGGTTTTTCTAATTTTTCTGCATTATTTTATAATTTAACAGATACATGTTTAAGGTTAGGTAAGGTTTGGGTTAAGAAAGAGAAAAAAAATAAGCTAATATGATGATATATCACATGACCTAAGTATAAAAAAAACAAGTGTGCGTGGGAACTACACACGACATAAGTAAAACTCGGACACGGACGACTCGGCTCCGCGCAACTCGGCACCGGACTACTCGGCACCGGAATACTCGGCTTTCGGACGACTCGGCTCTGCCATAACTCGGCTTCAGGTCTACTCGGCTCCGTGACTACTCGGCTCTGGGATTACTCGGCTCCGGGATTACTCGGCTCCAGGACTACTCGGCTTTGGGACGACTCTGCTCCGGGACTACTCCGTTCCGGGATTACTCGGCTCTGAAACTACTCGGCTGTGGGATAACTCGGATTCTGGGATTACTTGCCGGCTTGTCCCGAAGGCGAGTAGTCCGGTGCCGAGTTGCGCGGAGCCGAGTCTTCCTGTACCGAGTAAAACTTCCCCGTGCGGGTATGAGGAGTGGGGGAACCCATGCTCTCTCTCACTCCACTCATTCCCCTTCGAGCGTTTCACTATTTGCGTGACCGAGCATTTCACTTACTCTATTTGGCCTACTACCGGCCCTAAAAAAGTTTTACTTCAAAAATTCGAGATTCGAGAACTTTTATGTTGGCATCTAAAAAACGAAACGTTGCAACAGAACAGAGACTTGCTATAACTAGACTGCGCTTAACGTATCTAAAGCCGGGCTCAGACGACTCGTGTACTTGGCGAATAATCGTTACTTTCGTATACTTGGCATGTCGTGTGAGTGGGTTACTTGTACAATTAATTGTCACTCGTTAGTTTTCCATTTCTTGTCGGTAAAATTGGTCCGAGTCAAAGGGATCACGATTATTCGCACACTTGCCAAGTACATACTTATCTATACTTGTAGAGGCGCTCAAACGGAATGCACAAATAATTTGCCTTTAGTGCGATTATTAATTTAGTTTTCAGTTAAAGACGGGAAGTGTTGTATTCTTCGTTAAAAAATAAATACTCGTATGTTCGTTTAAATAATTTAATAGCAAATAGTGGACTGTATCAACTTTACTCGCCTACATAACTAGTACGAATGCCAAAAGTGGCTTAAGGTATAAATACAAGAAAACTAGAGAGGGGTAGTGCAGCAAGGTCAAGTTCTGTACAATATTTAACATGCACCCCCCCTTGAAGCGTTGCCTTCAACATAACATAATCATAACAATATAAAAATACACATATAACTTAAATACTAAATGTAAACAGTTTGTAAAGTCTTATTACACATTTATGGGTAACACACACACTTTCACTATTGCTCTTTTGTGGAGCCCAGTTGCTGTTTTAACTGTGACCACTCGGGTAATGTTGTCTTGACCGGGATGCAGTTTCACTATTCTTCCTAAATCCTAATGGCCATAGTAGAGGTGGTGTTGTTGCATTTTTCAGGAGTACCATCGTACCAATCTTGATGTCGGGCGTCGCGTTGACCCATTTCTTTCTCGCTTGTAGGGTGTGAATATACTCGGTTTTCCATCTGCTCCAAAATTGTTGAAACATTTGGTTTAATAATGTGTAGTGGGTGAGTCTGTTCACGGGAATGTGTGTGTTGTCTTCTTGAGGAACGCACCTCAAGACGTCTCCAATCAAAAAATGGCCAGGTGTCAGGGCGGTTAAGTCGTTAGGGTCTTCGGATAGTGGAGTAATAGGGCGGGAGTTAAGGACTGCCTCGATTTGTACAAACACAGTTGCCAATTGTTCGTAAGTAAGATGCGAATTACCTATTACTCTTTTCATGATCGTCTTTGCTGATTTCACTGCCGCTTCATGCAATCCTCCAAAATGAGGCGAATGAGGTGGCATAAATTTCCAATCGATTGAATTTTGCCGAAAATATTCTGAGAATTCGGAATTTGAAAGCAATTTAATTACGTTTTTTAGTTCTTTGTTAGCACCTACAAAATTGGTACCATTATCTGAATAGAGAGTACTGCAAATGCCTCTTCGACCAACAAATCGTTTAAACGCATTAAGGAATGATGACGTAGAAAGATCGCCAGCAAGTTCTAAGTGAATAGCCTTAGTGGAAAAACACACAAAGACACATAAATAAGCCTTTAATATTTTTCTGTTTCTTGTTTTACCATCTTTAATCAGTAATGGACCTGCGTAGTCAACTGCAGTGTATAAAAATGGCCTTGAAGGATGAATCCGTTCGCTTGGTAAATCTCCCATGATGGGATATAAAGTTTGCTTTCTGAATCGAGCACATTTAACGCATTTGTGAACCACCCTTCTAGTTGTGCTACGTCCATGAATTGGCCAAAATTGCCTACGGACAATCCCTAGCGTTCCCTCTACACCGATGTGCATATTGTTTTTGTGTTCAAAATCTATTATTAAATTTGTGAAATCACTTTTGGCTGGTAAAATGATAGGATGCTTTTGATCTACGCTGAATGAAGACCTTGATAATCTACCTCCTACTCGTATTATACCATATTTATCCAAAAATGGATTTAATGACAATACTTTACTGTTTTTGCTTACCGGTTTGCATGATCGTAGTGACTCTAATTCTAGCTTAAAATGATGTGACTGTACTAACAATATAAGTTTTCTCATAGCTATTTCTAATTCAAGTAATGTTAATTCTCCCTTTTTTCGATCTAATCTATTTACAGTAATATTATTTACAAATCTTAATATGTATGCCATGACTCGCTTTAATTTTTGGATACAGGAATACTTGTGTAAAATTTCAAATTCGTTCGTCGTAGTGGCAATAAGAGAGCCAACCAAAGGTTGCTTTCTAGTCTCTGGCAAATCGATTAAATGAATTGTATCCTCTGTTAATGAATATGAATCATTGTGTAACCATTTGGGACCTTCCCACCACAATTTGTTTTTTGATAAATGTTCTGCACTTACGCCACGTGATACCAAATCGGCAGGATTGTCTTCCGAACGTACATGGCGCCACTGCGTTGGTTTAGTTAGTTTTTGAATGTCTGCTATCCTATTGGCTACAAAAATCTGAAACCTTATGGGTTCTGACCTAATCCACGCTATCGCTATTGTTGAATCACACCAATAGTAAATGTTTTCAAAATTTGAATTAAAAGAGATAATAACCTTTTGCATTAACTGACTTAACAATAGCGCTCCACATAATTCCAATCTAGGCATTGTTAAAGTTTTAAGAGGGGCAACCCTGGATTTTGAACATAATAAATTTGACTGCGTGTTTCCGAAAACGTCTTTACTGCGTACATAAATGCAACATCCGTATGCTGCTTCGGACGCATCGCAAAATCCATGCAATTCTAACGAAATATAATTTTTTATTGTTACCTGTCTGGGTAATGAAATGGTCTCGATGTTTTTTAAGTTAAATATCACTTGCTTCCACTCCGTATAAATATATAATGGTACTGATTCATCCCAGTTCAACTGTTCTTGCCATAAACGTTGTAAGATGCATTTTGCCTTGATGGTAACTGGACTGATTAAACCTAGTGGGTCAAATATTTTCGAAATAACTGATAAAATTGTTCGTTTAGTAATTTTCTTTTCGTCGTACTTAAAATTTAATGAATAGATCAGTGTATCACTTTTTGTGTCCCACATTAGCCCTAACGTTTTTATATTTTTATCATCGGAGATATAATAGTTCTCTACCTCGGATTCAACATCGGAATCATTAAATATCGCTCGCTCATTGGATGACCATTGTCTTAATTCGAACCCTGCCGCCCGCAAAATGGCACTAATATCTTTTTTTAGTTTAATGGCATCACCTATCGTGTACGTACCTGTAATCAGGTCGTCCATGTAAAAATCATTTGTTATAGCATGACTGGCTTCGGGGAAATGTTGCGTTTGCTCAATGCCGATTTGACGCAAACAACGCGTTGCTAAAAATGACGCTGGGCTGGTACCATACGTAAGGGTATTTAATCTATAATGACGCAAAGGTTCTGTCGGATTGTTTCGCCAAATAATTCTCTGCATATCTCTTTGATCACTTGTAACGTTTATCTGCCTATACATTTTTGCGATATCAGCTACCAAAATGACGTTATGTTTCCTAAATCGTAAAACAATGGATAGTAAATCGTCCTGAATGTGAGGACCTCCAAATAGTTTATCGTTTAATGACGCGCCTGCTGACGATTTACAAGAACCGTCGAACACAACCCTTAGTTTTGTCGTAACGCTAGATTGTTTTAGAACGCCATGGTGAGGTAAGTAAAATATCGATCCCTGTTGAGTCACCGGCGTGATCTCAGTCATGTGCCCAAGTGATTCGTATTCCGTCATAAATGCCTGATATTGCCTTTTAAATTCTGGGTCGCGATTGAAACGCTTTTCTAACGAGTTTAATCTATGAATTGCATTATCAATAGAATTTTTAAAATCAAAATTCTCCTCCGTCATCGGAAGACGTACCTCACACCTACCAGATTCGTCACGTTTAAAGTTGGTCAAAAAATGTTCTTCGCAATATAATTCATCTTTGCTAAGTTTACGTGTATAACTACATTCCTCAACCTTCCAAAATCTTTCCAATTGATCTTGGACGTCCCTGTTCATGGAATGAAGGACTTTAATGTCGTGATTTGAGTTAGCTACCGTGCCCCCAAATATCCAACCTAGTCTAGTTTTTTGGAAAATTACATTCTTATCATAAATTTTTATTTGACCAATACTCAATAAGCTCCAAAATACTCCTGCACCTAATAGAACATCAATTTTACTCGACAAATGAAAATTTTGATCTGCTAAATTGATTCCACGCGGTATTTCAATATCGCTTATGTCAATATCTTTACTAGGTACGTTACCCGTTATGTCTCTTAATACCAAAAATGTTAGATTTTGATTGAAGTCATTAAAAATAGAACGTATCTGTGTTGTCACTTGTTTACTAAGTCGCGTAATACTTTTACTAATTCCCGCTATTGGTATGTCAATTTTTGAACCCTTTAGTGTTAATTTTTCAAACAATTCCTGTGTGATAAAATTTGCTTGCGATCCAGAGTCTAATAATGCCCTGCATTTAATAATATTTCCGTTAGCTCCTAATATATGAATTTGAGCGGTAGATAAAATAGCGTTAGGTTCGTTTATAAAGGAGTGTGCTACAAGTTTTGTATTTTCAATAGGGCTAGGAATCATTGATAAATGTGTTTGCACTTCATTTTGTGTATCCATATTGTTTTTTTGATGACTACTGGATGCCTTAATCAATTGGTTACCCTCATCACGTGGTTGCTCGAAACTATTATTATGAAGTAGGGTATTGTGTTTTCTATCGCATTTTTTGCACGAAGCACTCTTGCACTCGTTATTGTAATGATTACCTCTGAAACAATTGACGCATAGTTTTAATCTCTTTACTTCGTTCCAGCGATTTTGAATGGTCAATTTTAAGAAATTCGGACATTGATACAGGTAATGATTCTCCTTGCAATAATAACAACTGGAAGCTATTGTATTGTTAATTGCTACATGACTCATGGGATATGACGGCTTTGGTAAATATGGTTTTCCTTGCTGAATTTTATCATTTAAGTTTTCTAAAATTTGACATCGGCTGAGTAAAAATTTTAACAATTCATCTAAAGTAGGTAACTCGGGGTTGTTAACGGATGATTTTTCCCATTCGTGTTTCGTATTGCTATCCAATTTGTTCGTAATAATATAAATAAGTAAAACATCCCATTGATCGGTGGGTAATTTTAAATTATGAAGGGATCTTACGTTTTTATTGAAATTATCAATCAGGGAACGTAATGCCTTGTGTGATTCTTTAACTATTTGGGGTAGTTCAAAAATGCCTTTAACGTGCGTATTAATAATAAGCTTTTTATTTTCATATCGTTCCTTAAGTAAACCCCACGCAATTGCGTAGTTTGAATCAGTAACCTCTAAAGAACTCAACAAATGAGCGGCTTCTCCCTTCAAGGATGATTTCAAATAAAAAAACCGTTGAATATTTGTCAATGTGTCATTTTTGTTTACTAGGGCTTCAAAAATATCATAGAAATTCATCCAGCAATCGTATCTTCCGTCAAATAACGGTAGATTCATTGTTGGCAATTTAATCAATTTATTAGATTGAGATGTAGAATGCGTTTGTGAATTACCAGTAGAAGAAACATTTGATTCGGCACGGCTTTCAATAATGTTGCGTGCAGTGGAAATGATTCGAAAATATTTGTCCTCAAATTCCTCTAACTCCTCTGAATAATCTTTATCAACTTCTAAACCTCCTAATTCGCGCAAATTTAATTCGAAATCAGTTAAGAGCGATTCGCCCCGTTGAAGACGAGCCTTTAATTCAGTAATATCTTTGGTATGATCAAAATTTGTGACGTAATTGTGAAATCTCGTTAATGACGATTTAAGTTGTTTGCGTTGATTTAAACATGAATTTAACGTTAATTCCGCCATAATTAATACGTAAGGAATATGAGTACATATATCAATTTACGAACTATAATTTGCAATAAATTGGCAAAAATGTTTGTACAATAATAAAATCTTAGGAATGTATTGACAAAGGATCGACTTACTAATTTGGCCTGGAGTACCTGCCTCAGAACAATAGATTTAATGAGTTCCCGAGCTGGTGTACAGTTGCTCCATAAACCGACGATTGGAATGTTGCTTTCGAAAAATGTCCTTGGATGATTGATGAGTCGTTCTATCCTTTACCTGCTTGCTGGAAGTTTGCTTCGGCTTCTCACAAAACTTTTTTATTAATAAATTAAAAATCGCGTTTATTTAAATTTCGACTTCTGATAATCCGGAACGAATGGACCATAAAATATGTTGTATTCTCTTCGTTAAAAAATAAATACTCGTATGTTCGTTTAAATAATTTAATAGCAAATAGTGGACTGTATCAACTTTACTCGCCTACATAACTAGTACGAATGCCAAAAGTGGCTTAAGGTATAAATACAAGAAAACTAGAGAGGGGTAGTGCAGCAAGGTCAAGTTCTGTACAATATTTAACAAACGAATCATACTACAACACATTTAATTATACTCAGACTCACTTAATTGACCTATCGACTAAAACACGACGCTAGAAATCGAAGCAATTACTTTTACCTTCCTTGTAAAGAACTACATAGGTTCAGAAGCTACAGTTTCTCGTAATAAAGTGCCCCAAATTTATATCACGCCCCGATACCGTGCATTCATGTACCGGGTTGCCCTCAAAGCTGGTAGATCTGACAGCTGAAATGAGGGACTAGCATGACTGACGGGTATAGGTACTCCGCTACTGAGCAAGTAGAACGCGCTTCTTGTGTCCAATGTGTCCAAACGAAAATTATTACCCTAAAACTTATACGCAGTGCCCTCTGCGGTAGGGTTATTCTACTGCCCGCTCCTACCCGAGAGGTTATTTACCTATTATAAAAACTAACAAGAACAATTTCAATACTCACAGGAATGTACCGCTGCACCACCACGGGAAGAATGCCATTTCTAACAGGAACTGCGCTGTTGGACGATTATTTCAGGGCCCACAAGGCTAGTCGTGTTCAAGCTGATTTCGCAAACCGTGGCACCACAGAATTTACCGCATACACCCCACGCGCCAAGATTTAGCACCATGTGGTTTCTTTTTGTTCAAACGTGTACAAAATATACCCGGTCCGCAAATTTTCCTCAGATGATGATATGAAAAGCGAAGTAGCATCGTTTTTTGAAGCGCAAACAAATGATTTTTTTATGGAATGAAACAACTGGGGGGATATGATTAACACAAAATGATTAGAGGTATTAAAAATCCAGTGTACCTGATGATGGTCCAATTGGAGAAACGATGCGCAATTAAAGAGATATAATCATGATTTAAAGAAATCCAGAGAATTCCGATTACTTTCGAAGATATGCCACAGAAACCGAAATTTCCTGATTTCCTTTTTATTTTAGTTTCTTTCTTCTTTTTTTTCTTCTTTCTTTGGACAGATACCAAAAAAACACTTTCTCTTAGCTACTTTTTGAGTTCTATAAGACACCAATGAGAGATTTTCAATACAACGTTTCGTTTCGGAGAAATCATCATCAACTTTAGTTTTTTATGTCCCGCAAAAAAATTACTTACTGTATTAAGTGGCATTTTTTATTAAGAATACAACGCTGTACCACACACTAAAAAAACAAAAGTTGGTAACAATGTTGGTTTCAACAGGATGGTGCTTCTGCGCACAACGCCATAGTCGTTCGAAAATACCTTTCGGACAAATTCTATTTTCCAAGAAATTGGTCCGATGGATATTTTCGTACGATTAGGGCGTTGTACGCGGGTGCACCGTCCTGTTTCCAACTTTTGTTTTTTTGCGTGTGCGTATGTCGTTGAATTCTGCATAAAAAATGGCCAGTGTGTACTTTTTTACAGGCCATATAAAAAATAAAGTTGATGATGATGTCTCAGCAACAATAGGGAATACCTACTCTCAAACAAAATAGGAGTTCCTGGCTCGTTTTCGAAGTTAATACTGAAATACTTCAACTCAAATGCACTGTTTTTGACTCAATACAATGTGTACTTATTTTACGGGCCATGTACCAAAATAAAGTTGATTATCATTTCTCCGAAACGAAACGTTGTATTGAAAATGTCTCAACGGTGTCTTGTAGAGCGCAAAAAGTGATCAGAAAAAAATAAAAACCAAATCGGTAAATTTCGGTTTTTCTGACATATCTTCGGAAGTAATCGGAATTATATGGTTTTCTTTAAAGCACAATAATAACTCTTTAATTGCAACTTTTCTCCAATTTCACCAATGTCGCATCTTCTATGATTTCGAAGATCCCCATGATAGACATCCTTATCTTGGACACAGTGTATATTAATTGATGGATTTTTGTATTTGTCTTACAATTCAACTCACATATGATGTAACCAATAGCATGGCATTATTTTTTAAATACCGACCAATGAGGATCAGATTAGGTGGAAATTCTATTAGTGGAACATATTTCCAAATCGGAAATACCACTCGGAAGACTTCGTTCAAATGTCGTTCCCTTTCGTTAAACTTTTGATGGCCTTTAATCTCGTCTTTAATACTCGTAGTTAAATTCTAAAATTTTACATTTCGTTCAATAAAACTAAATCAAACATAAGTGAGGACAGTTATAATCATTATTGACAGTACAATTATCATAAATCACAGAAAATGAATTTCGAGTTTGGTTCAATTGACCCTGGCCAAAATGATTTCGTTGGCTGTGCATTAAACAACAAACAACAACAACAACCAACATTAAATTTGTTTCATAATGTGAGGATTTATTTACTGAGTTAGCGGCGAACTACTCGTATATACAAGCAACACAACATCACAATGGGAATTTAGATTTATGTTTAATTCGCCATTCATTGATTATTATTCTTTTACAAAAACGTTTATACTCGTACAATTATTAATACGGATTGGTTTTACAAATTCATGGCCAGCTGCTAACATTCCTATTTTGAAATAACTATACTTTGTTTATAGTAGTATTACCATTGAGGTTGAAATATTAGTTATTGAACTCCAACAGTGTTGCAACGATAATCCATTCATTAACTATGCATGCAAATAGATACTATGGTAAATTAAACAGTACCGAAAAAACAATTGGGTATTGTCTGAAAGCAAAGTTTCTATCTACGAATATTCAAATAAATCGTTGATTTCTTCTTTCATGAGTCATTTGCATCCGTGGAGGAAAGGTGTTGGCTAATCCTGCATACCGAACGTTTATATTGTTTCGAGATTTCTAAAACATAAAGATGCGGTGTTCTCACCTAAGAAATTACCGACATTATACGATTACTAAATGCTGTTTAAGCCATAAAAATTTCACAAATGAATACGTTATCTTGATGCAATAATGTGTAATGTAAACTTATTTAATAGGGTTACTTTCACCATAGTGAAAAATTTTCCACGCCGTTCATTTCTTTAACGAGACTCGCATAATTTTGGAAGATATTACCGGAAACGAGAAATTCAAAAAGCTAAATACTTTCCAATCATTACGTATTTTGTGCACGCCTCTGTGCTATTCAGAATTGGCAATAGTGTAGGTAATTATAATCTTAATTGATTATAATTACCACATGGAGTCAATCGTCTTTTGTGAGCATATTAACGATCTCTTATAACCCATTCTGTTGGTACCTACACTGCAAGTTGATTACTTTTTGTAGACGTAGTATAACGAACCAACTTAGAATAAACAAATTGGTAGCCTATTCTTAAGTTTATGTAACAATTAGGTAATTGAAAGTTCTTAATTAGGGATTGTTTTGATTGCAGGTGATGGTTGTGTAGAGAAACCATTAGCAACTTTATGGCGCAATTACACCCAATCATCGCGACCTGACGTATGCATGCTGCTGACAGTCGGCGGTGGTGGTTTAAAAGCGACCACAAAGGATCACGGCTTAACGGAGTATTGGGCGAATAGACTGACGTTTTGTGCCGCTCCCTCGCATTTCCCTCGAATATTTTGCTGGGTGTATCGACACGAAGGAAAACGCCTCCGCCACGAATTACGATGCCACGCCGTTTTATGTTCATCATCCGCAACTGCTAGTCAACTTGAGGGGAACTTGAAGAATTCATTGCGTTTGGCACTGACTGAGTTTAAGAAGGATAAGGTTTCAAGGCAAAACGCTCGGTTATCGCTGGTCAATTCGATTTACGACAATCCTTCTATGCCCATAAGAAAAATTCTTTTAAGCACCGGGTCGAACAACTACCGTCCACCTTTAGAACGATCAAAATCTGCACCAAAGCTCGTTAGCATCGAAGAAAATTTGGAGGAGGAAGACGAACAGTTGACGCATTCTTCTAAGAAGAAGCCGCCATTACGTTATTATGAAAGTGCTAGCAATCTTTTTGAAAGACGAACAAATTTAGCATATAGTGAACAGACTGCAAATAGTGTACTTACCAAAAAAGAAAATGTCTGTGATAGTGTTGTGGAGGAAGTTTCGGACAAACGTAAAGTGACGTTTAGTGACAATACCGTTTTTGATGATAACTCCGACCTTTCCGTTGACGAAAAGAGTAATCGTATCTTGGAGCAACTTGCTCAAGAATCGCTGTCGAATGAATTTGTTGAATCTTGTAATGATACTTTGGAAAGGAACTGGTTTGGAAATTTAACGATAGCTACTAATTTTACCACGATAGATAGTGACGAGGGCTCTTTGTCGAGCGGGTGCGAATCCGCTAGTACGGTCACGTCAGAAATTGAGCAATCTTCTTTTTCTACAACAGAAAAGGAGCAGGACGAGTCAAATGCGGAGACCTCCAATTTGGAGTATAGGATGGATTCTGATTTTAAAGTTGGCGGTATACTTTTAAGTAGAGGCCGAAGTTTAGAAAAATTAACCGGCGTAGAATATCCAAAGTTCTATGGACTGAATTCTAGCTTAAGTACATCAAATATTATGAACGAGGAAGTCTCTCTGGTACCTGTTGGTGAAAGTCAAACTGATTTTAGTTCATTAAAAGTGTACAAAAAACGATCTTGTTCCGATTCAGGATTGAATGTAAACATTTATTCAGTTGATACGCATTTAACCACAGAAACAAACGACGAAGAAAACGTTCAAGATGAAGGTTACGATGAAGTAATAGACTGCGCAAGTTCAATATCTAACATTGTGTTAGTTTAATTATTAACTTTTCCTGTATATAATTTTTTGTGTAAATTGTTTATTAAAATGTAGATCATTTATTTTAAAATATCCTTTATGTGATTTAAAATTGTGTTGTAATTTATAACCAATTAACATTGCATAATGTTACCATATCAGATGAATGCACATTGCATGCAATAGAATCTACTACGTTGCGTATTTGTTTCGACGTCCTTCCTGGGATTTTTAAGCAAGTTATTTTCAAATCAGAACTTAGATCGTCTTAGCGAAAGTTTCACTGGCTATTTGGGGCGATGACCTGTCAAGGTAATCTTTTTGCAAAAAGACAAAATTATTCAGTTTGGGGCCAAAGCACAATAACAACCCTGTTTACATTTTGGTCAAGAAACAATGTTACCCTCATGTACGATCGGCGACCATTAGGGTAAAAAATGACTTCCACTTTTTTTACGTTTTGAAGCACCAAGAATCTGAATCAAACAAAATCTTGATGATGGCGGTCCGTCGAACTATCTCTCTGTGCTCTTATTTTCGGCTGAACCGATTAGACTCAAATTTGGTACACATATTCTTAGACATAAAAGGAAGAATATGCGTAGTGTGTCAAAGTAACAAAAAAACCGCCAATTTTAGACATTTTTCCATATTCATGTGGCTGAACTGTATTGCATCGTGCGGGTGGTATCTGTGCTAGCCACACCAAATTTTTTCATATCCGTCATTTGTACGGTCCGTAGTGAAGCTTCATTTCCGTATAGTATCTACATATTCCAACAATTTTAACGTTTCCCAATTGCTCTTTTAGACACTCATTTTCAACAGTGAGCTACTTTTTCATGACTGAATCTATTCAAAATGTTTCGTGAAATAACCCACAGGATTGTTTGCATCCGCACGATCTGTCGATCATGACACATTTCGTCAATTCGGCAAATTGGTTATTGGAACATTTTGAAGTGTAGACGTACGTCCGTTTTCCCATCGAGCACCACCACAAACCAACTGTAAATCTCTTTATGCTCGAGTAAAAAACCGACAGACATCGGCTAGCTACGAGAGTGGGAGCGGTCTACGTACGATCGCGAGCAGAATTCCCAACGCGTCCCCAACTGACGATATTTTAGTTTCAGTAACGGCCGCTTTTACAGTCGTTCGCCAATGAGTACTCGGGTTTCAGACATGGCGTGCTACCCTACGCCGTACTGTTCAGTATAGACGTTCGGCGTAAGTTGTGTTGAATGATAAACCAGGAAAAGTTCTACGCGCAAGGATTTTTTCCTTAAGCATCCTCCCGAGTCCTCGTGCTCTACCGAGTCTTTACGCTTTACCGAGTCCTATAGAGCGCATGCGTTCGGCGCTACACCTGACTATTTACGTTGCTCATTTACAAAAACCAAGTTAAGTTTAGTAGTTGAGTGAAGATGAAGATGGCGAAACGACAAGGACATGGTTTTTCACATAATCACAATACTAACAACTTAAGCAAATGTTACAAGCAATAATTTCTAAGGGTTTTTAATGTAGGCATTACGAAATGATGCGTTGTGTACATTTCAGGTATGTAGGTGTAATTAACCCCCAATATATTACTTATTATATTCATCAATATACCTACAGTGTAGTTGGTTTTTGTAAGGTCTCCAAGCTTCACATTCTACCTCTAACTTGAACTCCATAACTGCATCATCAATTGTTTTCACAATTTTAATCGAATACGTAAATTCTTTCGGAATAAACTATTGAAAAAAAACGGATAGATATTGGTAATATTTAATTTTCTAGGAATATAATAAACACTGGTACTTGCCTGTTTAACTAAATCTTCCATATTCAAATCAAAAACTAAATACGAGTGAATTCTAATAAATTACTGACAATCAAAGACCACGTTTTCCCGCCACTACACAACAATACAAAACGAACACACATGGGCAAAACCGCAAAGTACGCAACCGTTCTATAGGACTCGGTAAAGCATAAAGACTCGGTAGAGCACGAGGACTCGGGAGGATGCTTAAGGAAAAAATCCTTGCGCCGGGACCGTCAAGATTGATCTGATGACAATATTTTACGTGTCGGTGTCTGCCCGTGCCGTATAGTGTGAATACAAACGCGTATCGAACGCGATCAACAATCGCAACAAATCTGTAAATATTTTTGTTTTTCAAGATTTTTGTTCATTTAAACATGGAGGATTTGAATTTCGACGAGCAACTGGTTAGAAGAAGTTAGAAAATACGAAGACCTGTACATGACTTCGAAAAACTACTGTAACAATATACATAAAGATCGCTTGTGGAACAACATAGGCGGGGTGTTAAACAGAAATGGTAAGTTCTTTAAAATGGAATGGAAATAATGCTACGACCTATGTCGCACCAACGGCGACTAATAAAGTTAAACTGAATAATTAGAAATGCAATTTAATGAATAGAAAAAAAAGAGTACATTATTAGCGGTGTCGGCGGTATCGGTAGAGTAATCTCAGGCGCCATCAGAGGAATGCGGAACCCTGCCCCTGGTCATGGATGTCGGTCACGGATGCCACAGCTAATCAGCTGGAGACGAAGTTCACCCCAGGGATCGAACCGGTTCAGCAAATGGGCGGCGGTCACTTTGAATCCCGGGACCGGTACCAAAGAAGAGGCGTGCAGTTGGTATTTTGGACTACTTTGCTGGAAAAACCATGAAGCTTGGGGGATGCTTCAATAAAAAGTTGTAGTTCGTTTTTGTCCACAAGTGTGGAAGTGAATGTGAGGAAAAGGAAGCTGAACAAAGCATAGAGGTTCACATTAAATCCCCACTTTTTGATGGAAAATTCTTTAAAATTAATCACTGCGACAATAAAAGTATTCATGCCGATTATCAAATTTGCCTACAAAAAAGAAAGAGATTCACAGTTCGGTTACGTCTTTTGCTAACTTTTTAAAGCATCTGAAGAATCACCAACATGCTTTTCAAGAATACCTTTCTTACAAACAACAGAAGAGACATCAAAAACAGACAGATTGCGCTCCGAGCTCTGCGTCTGCGTCCTCCAGTGCTTCATCAGTCCACCAAAAGCTAACTGATATTCGTCATAGTTGGAAAGGACAACATATTTCCCAATCGGAATTTGAAGAAAGAATTATTCGATTTGTAGTGGGAACGATGTCAGCAGTATCTATTATTGAATCTAGAATATTTTAAAGAGCTTTTTTTCTGGGATGCCATACAGAATTATGTCTAGAGGCCAAAATGGTGAAAATGAACAAAAAATTGTTGTCTGAAATACGAACAAAAATTGTATCAGCTGGTTATGTTTGCACCACTGCTGATATTTGGTCGTCTAAGAAACGAAGTTTCCTGGGAATTACATGCCACTGGCTAGGAGCGGATCTCCAGCGCCATTCAGCTGTACTAGCTTGCAGGCGATTTAGAGGTACACACAGCTACGACAAAATAGCAGAACTATTGGGTGAAATTCACAGCGAATTCGGATTGAATTACTTGAAAATTACAGCAACTATAACGGATCAAATTTCGTGAAGGCATTTAAGGAGCACGGAGTGAAAATGGTTTCTGACATCGTTCTAAACACTCTTCAAAACCAGCCAGCCGAAGATATTGAAGATAATGACTGCGTAGGAAGTAATGATGAACTCAACACAGCGTTGGAAGACCGTGAGTTAACATTATCGGGGAATAAAGACGGAGAGGAGGATGAAGACTCGATCCAGATACCGAAACATCACAGATGCGCGAGCCACACATTAAACTTAATTGCTACAAGCGATATAATGAAACCAATTAATAAAAACCATTCTCTGCGTTCCCGTCATACCTCTGCAATGCACAAGTGCTCTGTCTTGTGGAATAAAGCAGGAAGACCGAAAGCAGCTGAAATCATAAAATCGACTTTTGGGCACGACCTCAGTTATCCCGGCATAACGAGATGGAATTCCCTGTATGACTCGTTAAACCAGATATTAAAATCCAAAGAACATTTTCCTGCTTTGAATGAAAATTTAGATATTTCTACTTCTGACAGATTAAAGATGCAGATCCGCTATACATAGAGGAGTACTGCAATATTCTAAAACCGTTGAGCCACACACTGAACATATTGCAAGGAGAGAACAATTGCTACTATGGATATATTTGACCAAGTATTCTAAACCTTTATAGAAAATTTGAGCATTATTTGAAACAGGAGAACTAAATACCTATCCGGAATCATAAATGTATGTACAGAAGCACTAAAAACTCACTTTTCAAAGTTTTTTTACATGAACGCGAGTGCATGGATGGACGATACTGATATGGCGAAAGAAGCGATAATAGCCACTGTGTGTCATCCATTATTCAAAATGCGATGGATGAAAACTCCAAAGTTGCAATCAACGAGGCCATGAAACTAGTGAAAGAAAATGAGCTACCACAAGCAAGATCAATTCTCTAACTCTGAGACACCGGCAAAAGCAACAAGGCATTTTTTTGAATTTGACGACGACGATAAAGGTGAGGTAGACGTCTCGACTAAGCGGAGCCAGATAGAACTTGAATTACTCAATATTTGGAAGACTCCTCAAGAGACCTTCAGATGCTGCAAAGACCCAAATATTCGAAATGTTTCCATCAAATTTAATACTATTGCTTTTACTAAAAGCAAATGGAAAGCTCGAGCGGAATGAGGAAGTATATCTGTATAGATAAATGTATTATATGTGTTTCTATTATGTCTTTATATATACATATGAAAATAAAACTTTTGGTTATTCAGAATTCAGCTGTTTCTTATTAATTTGTTGAAATTCGAAGCAAGCAACTCGAAAGTATCTTTTTAAAATAACTTTTTTAAAAGTAACTTTGTTTCTAAGTATCTAGTTACTCAAGTAACTTAAGTTACTTTTTGGAAAGTAACTTAGTTACTTTATCAGAGTAACTTTCCCAGCTCTGCCCCCATTGTCTCTTTCTCTTGGAATTTACGTGCAATCAGCGAGGGTGAAGATAGCAAGTTGCTATCTGTAAACGCACGGCATCCTAGTTGTAAACAGCTTTGGAATCTAAAATCGGTTTTTAATTGACTAATGAAACTGCAATCATAAATATTAAATCGGCGTCATTTTCCCCATACCAAGAGCGGTCGGATGCTACAAAGCTAATTACAGTTGTTTTGGTTCGGTCGGAGGTACCGACAATGGGCCATAGTCCGAAACTATTTCCTAAATTTAAATTCAGGGGACTCTATGGGTCTTAAAGTACATTGGTACCAACCGTTACTTTATTCAAGATATACAGGACGAAAGCCCGAAAGCCGAAGTGGAAAATTATACAAGGGTATCATATACGTTGAGAGGATGATGTTCGTTGGATAGTTAGACTTAGGTATAGTGTTAGTTGATAAGTTAGTTATGATTGATTGTATTGTAGGTATGTAAGTAATTGTTGAAGCCGTTGTATAAATTTCAGTTAAAATAGTTTTATTTCATTTTTGTATAGATGGAGTATGCATACATTGCTTTTAATTTTAGTTTGGGAAATTTTGGGTGATAAGATTTTCAATTCAATAGTTTTGTTGTGGTAAAGTTCTGTTGCGTGTGAGGTGTATCTATCTACAGCGTCGTCATTAAGAATTAATCGTTCACCTATCTGTCAAACAATTAAATACTAGCCATCCTATTCTTTTCCTTTATCTCGCCATATTCTCCTTGCAACACAAGAAAAAGAAAAAATAGCGATTGAACGACGACAGGTGAGTGCGATTTTTTCCTATTTCAATTAACTAAAACAGTAATTAATTGTTTAATGTTTATGAGTTGTATAGGTACCTGTTTACTGTTCATTGTTTTTATTTATTTCTTTAGCCTTTATTTTTGAATGGGCGGGGTTTCAGCCAAAGCTGCTCTACCAACCCAACCCACTATACATTTACAAATATCCATGCCCGAACCCGGATTCGACCCTAGCACCACAGTTCAGCTTTTTAACTGAACTGCGCCACACGGGCTGGCAACTGTGCCACAGGGGCTGGCTGATTTTCTTTTGTGTGACCTCAATTCTCGATGCAAGAATAGATCAGGAAAGACTAAACTGTTAGAATTTTCTACCTGCTCTGTGGGACAGCGGCAAAACCTGATTAAAGGAGGCGCTCGTTGGTTAGCATGGCTGCAATGAGACTTCTACCGTTATACTTTTGTATTGGCCGCAGAGCGTAGCTTGACCATTCGGAAATTGCCGAGAAGGGGCAGATCCGCTTGGGCCGCCATAGGAGTAATCTGTTGAATTTTGCCACCTAGTTTTTAATCAATATTTTGGTGGTTATTAACATGAATAATAGATACATACAGTGATATTCATGTAGCTATGTCTACTTTCAAATGATAAAAAGTCCCCTGAAAGACGCCCAATTTTATGCAACCACAATAACTTCTTGAAACAAATAAAGATCTCGTCATATTAATTTGAATATTGTTGCTTTGGCTTCACAGAAAATAAATCTCTTAAGCTCCTTTAACTGTTATCGGATCTATACCAATTGGAAATATCAACTTTTTCTTTAGTTGAATACATCGCACACGAACGAAAATTAGAATACGGAAGTCAAAGCGATAATCAAATCAATTAATATGACAGGCAGATCTTCATTTGTTGTAGGTAGTTATTTTGGTTGCATAAAGTTAGGCGTCCTTTAGAAGACTTTTTATCAAGTAAAAGTAGACATAGGAAATTCCTATAAGAAATCCCTATGTCTACTGCTACATGAATATCACTGTATATTTCCATGGCTGTTCATGGCAATAAACTGATAAAAAGCACATAGGTCACTAGAACTAGAAATCCCTTTGGGCACCTTATCAGTTTGTTAAAAGAAGCTAAAATTGCAATGTTTGCGTTTTATTCATTTTTGATGAATGACTCAAATGAGAGAGAAAAATTGTTTTTCTAATTAAACGAAAAACAACACAAAGTAATTGACCTTATCCAGAATATCAAAGACATCGGTCTTTTTCTTTGCATCCCCTACATTTCGTTCGATATCGATGTGGATTGCTTTGTATATTTTTGCCCTGTAGACAAGAAAACTTTATCTTAATTTCAACCGGAAACAAAGCGCTGTTTGTTACAAGGGCGAAATTATATTTCTACTTCATCAAACGTTTAACTTAATTTGTTACTAATTAATCACTCATTTACGTCGTATGGTAGTAAATTAGGCGGCGATTCATTAAAACACGTATAATTAAAATAATTATTTTTTCCCTGTAATTCGAGTGCTGATGTATTTCTAGGCGCCCACGTGTTTTTTCTGATTCTCTGTAGTGTCAAGTTACAGCGTCTCCTTGTGGAAGGCTAGTGAACTTGAGAAATAAAGTCGTTGTCACAACATTGTACTCCAATTCCAAGAATCCGGGACTATTATTCTTTCTAATATTTAAAACTGAAAGTTAGCTCAATGACCTACCATCATATTGTAAAATGTATAATGTAATTAGTATCTTCCATCATTTAAGTCCATGTAATAGATTAGTTTAATGAATTCCGCTGCGTGCTTTAATCATGGCGAAAAGATAATGAAGCCGTGTAGCAAAATTTTGTAATTATTGAAATGTACGCTTTAAATAAAAAGTGCACAATTTGTGGCCGTACGAATTTGTAACAAAACTAAATTGAAAGTCGTCAAATTGGGTGGTCTTATTCTTGCGGTTTTTTCGAATTTACCGAATGTGCGTTCGGAATTTGTGAACCGCGTCGAGAGTCCTGACATCTGATTAATTGTCTTGGTGTTAATTACGTATAAACGTTCACTTCTTTGCTGGCGGTAATCTCCAAGCGTCATCTACACGATTTAATTTGTGGGGATGTTCACGTTTACAGTAGCTCTATTCGAAATAATCGATTCTGGAAAACGAATCTATTCCAACTCCAATAAACGTGACCTCTTGCTAGTATACCATTGTTCTCGGAGGAGAAAAAGGACACTTTCGTTTTAGATAAGATTTAGACATACTTTTGTCTAACTTACCCCTCTATGGCTGTCAACATAATTGTCATAATGTTCCGAACACCGAAAGAAAATATTGATGAAGTATGCGTTTCCTAGATATTAGTCTATTGGTTCTCGGTCATAAATAAACGTTCTAATGAAGGGGGAGCGATGTTGGCGCTTTAACAGTAAGATCCCATTATCCAGGTGGCATGAGAAAACACTGTTGTTTAAGATACATCACACTACGGCCGTGGAGCTGCAGGAGGGATTGCCTTATGTAAGGGACAGTAGTGAGGGCCAGAATCCCGGAAGATTCGTGAACTGGATTTGGTGTATAACACAACATGCTGATAAATCTCGAAGCATTAGATATTGTATGGCTAAGTGGAGCAGTAGAGGCTTGTGGCATATAAAATCCATTTGCTACCTAGGAAATCGTACTATCACGTATTTATGTGCCGTACAACAATATCCCCTGTACTGGCTATCGAGATTTGGAAGGTAGTCAGTACTACCAGTCGAAATTTTTATATAACTGTTTGCCCCCACACATAAAACAATTACCGTTGCCCAAGTTTAAAAACAAAATTAGGACTTTTTTATTGTCGAAAACCTTTTTACGTTTGATGAGTTTGTGAATAACTGTAAATGTCTTTAGTTTCTTTTTATTCTATGAATGTAAACCTAAATGTTTTTGTGTTAGTTTAGAATTATGTACGACAAGTGTAAGTGTAAACACACAGTAGCACAATATATCATATTATTATTATTACTAGTGTAATCCTAATGGTATCAGAAAACTGATTTTACATTTTATCAATCCTTACGCAGTACTAAATGGTACTTCTGTTTGTTTATATCCTGGTTATCAATTTCTCGTGTACTGGCTAGCGGAATTTGGAACGTAGCAGTACAAGGCAACTTAAAGGTACCATGAAACTGATTGTGTATGTATTCAGTACCCAAGAAGTACTAAATAGTACCGTTGTATATTAATGTACGGGTTATCGATATCCAGTGTACTGGTTAGCTTCCAAATCCCGCCAGCCAGTACATAAAAATATCGGCGTCCTTCATAGGTAGTAAATTTTTCCTGTCGTTTTAAGATAGTACTCAAACGGTACTACAGAGTACTGATGTACTGGCTACCTTCACGCACGCTCTACAATTGACACATACCAGTTTGATTAACCCCCAATCAAGATTGATCGATTGAGTTGATTACTGAATTTTACCACAAATAAATTGCAGAAAAACATCTAATATTAGAAAATGTAAACGCGTATAGATACATATATAAAAAATAAAAATATTTAAGATACAATAAACGATAAAATACAGGTATAAATATATTTCAAAACAATTTGGCGCCCCTTCTAACCTTTACATTTGCAAAGTAGTCTATGATTGATTCTAAATCCAATGTTTCTGCTATTTTTTTTTCGACATTCAAAATGCTGAAATCGTTCAGTCTCTCTTCGGTTAATGTACTTCTTCGAGGTTGCATGATATGTTTTAAAGAACTCATAACACGTTCCACATTGGCTGTGCTCACTGGAAGCGTTAAAAATATTCTCAGAACGGCAACAAATTCTGGGAAACATTCTTCGAGATTTTTGTTCAATATGAATTCTAAGTACTGTGATACGCACCAGTTCTGGGAGATCATCAACCCTTCAGTGTAATTTGTCAATAGGATTAGTAGGATAGGATATCGGTAGTAAGCATTCCAACAATGTTATTGTTATGACTTCCGACTCTATATGAGATATGATGGGCGCCCAAACCATTTTTTTTTCGCAGAAAAAACATTTTTTATTGGTTAAGGGGCCTCGAGGGACTTCGGCCCCGTAGGCGAAGGCCTACTACGCCCACCGTTAAATCCGCCACTGCGAAGGACATTGCCTTACTGATAGTAAGATACGGTTTTTAGCCAACGCTTCGGAAGAAAGTGGCCATCTACAATGACATACGTGAGAACAATCGATCATAACTTTACAGAGGTCGCAAGATAATAAATACAAATCCTGGAGGTAACAAGTTCATTAAAAGTGAGATCATATAACCCTAAAGGGGTAAAAATAGTTATTGATTAATACGCTAGAAAGTTACGGAAGTTGTTTCTTGGTTGTGGATCGAATCTTGTTATCAAATCTGGTGCATGACCCAGTTTCAGTAAATGGCGGCTCCCTTATTAGTAAAGGAAAGGCCGTCAAACGGTGTCGTTAGTTTGTGCACATATAGTGACTTTACATCAACCTCGACAGCAACTCATTTTTGATCACCCGTTACTTAAAAGCTGGAATTGGAACTGGTTCTTGAACTGGAACCATAAATTAAAGTAGCCTTGAACGTGACATTAAAACTGGAAATTAAAATCTTAAAAGAAATTAAATGTAACCCTCGTCGTTGATAACCTTAAAATGTACATATCTCTTTAAATAAGAGATATATAGATGAATGTGCAACAATCGTCGATGGAAAATTGTATTAAAGATCAGCAGGAACATAAAGAAGATATACGTCAAACAGATTAAATGCAAATGGCGTACTTAGAATGAAGAAGAATAACGCAACTATATCCTCCTACTGGAGTGACGGGTTGAAATTCCATTCACAAATTGATGCGGAATTCCCCAATTAACCGAATTTAATCGTCAAATATGGGTTGGGGCAATTAAAATCCCATGCGTTTTGCTGTTTGATTAAAAATAAAGTGCACTCTGCCACAGCTGATGAACGAAAGAGGAAAATTAATGTTAACCATCGATAACGAAAAATTGCAGCGGTGTGAAATTACGCGCTGGTAATTGCCTGTTTAAAATTCCAAGGTTACAACTGTTACGAGAATCAATCAATAAGTACACTGAAAGAAAATTGCAGTTGTTATTATGTTAATTGCAAAGTAGAACACTGCAGAAAAACACACATATAGTGACAGCTACAAGTTGCACGAATAGTTTCTAAAAACTTGTCGAATCAATTTTGCAACAGTTATACTTGCATTATTCATAATCTAATCAGGGAACCATTGTAGTAAATTTTGCCGTAGTTTATTAGAATTTTCATGCATATTTTATAAACACTTATCGAAAATTGTAGCAAGAATTATTACAAGTATTTTCACATTTCTTTATAAAGTTATGCAACCACTACTGCAATTCTAGTAAAATTCAATTAATTAAAATATAAAATCATTGTAAAATTGCAGAAAATACTTTAACAGTATATAGCAAAAATTTACTGTTAGATTTCAATAGATATTAAAGTGTCTTATGAATTTCACTGCAATAACTTACAAAAATATTTCCAAAACATTTGACTGCTTATTGCAATCTTATTTAACGGTGCTACTTAATTGTAGTAAAAATTATCAAAAAATAAATACTTATTTGATTTATTTAAAAAATAAAAAGCATATTTACAATACATATGTTTTAAAATAACAAATAATAATTTACAATACATGTTTCAAAATAACAAACAATACATCATCTTTTAAGCATTTCACGAGAGGAAAGTTGTCACATAAGTCATTATAATTAATTACAACAAGCTGATCATTATCTTTAATTTCGTATGCTTGATATTTTTCGTTAAAATTTAATGTTAAAGTTGCAGAAACTAGAAAATAAACAACGTCCTCCATCACAAAAATATTTCGTAGTATACCAAATTCAGGTAAATTCCCGTGTACTTTCAAAACAAGTACCATTTCAGGTTTGTAAAGAGTGCCTAAAATTTCTATCCTTTTTACAGTAAATATATTGCGTGGCATTTTCAGAAAATACATTTTGTAAGTTTCATCATCAACTGGTAGTTTAGAACCAAAATTATTAATAAGTAATTTACTTTTATCAAATGTTATTATGTCATAATAAAATTTTAGTTGAGTTTTAATAGTTAATGTGTGAAGCATATTTTTATATGATCCAGAGATATTTGAAGTTAGTTTTGAAATTCGATGTTTTTGTTCATATCTCATACTCCAGAGATGAATTAAGGGACCGGACATGGCCAATATATTTGGGTAATGGACCATGTGATGAAATTTTGGTAGTAAACGTATCTGAAGACGTTTGCATAAATTGTGGTGCTCTTCAATTAACGACTTTAAAAGTATGTTTTCATTAAATTGAACGCTAGGAGATAATGTTATGTCCAATATTGCTTTTAGTGTAATCCATAAATCCCAGATCGGTAAATCTAAATTGGTTGGTATAAAATCTCCTATAAGTACACCCAAATATCTTGATAGGAAAAGCATTTCTGCTGCTGAAAACTTTAATTTGCCTTTTAACATTTCGAGTGTAATTACGGGAGGTTTATTGGCCGTTTCGGCGCCAAATGTATTGAAACCTAATATTCTATTGTTTAATGTTGTTAAGGAAAATAGTTGATATTCTAAAATTAACTTATTTAGAATTATAGTCATGTCATACATGCAGACTCCTTCTAAAAGGTCATGCATTATGTCTACTGCAAAATTTTCTACTACGTGAAAGTTTTTTATGTCATTCCAAATACTATTTTCTTTTATACCAGTTTGCGATAAGTCATTAAGCTGTAAATCTGATTCATAATTTTGAATAGTTCTTTTAATTGTATCGTCACTACAACAAGCAGTATAAGAAACGTTTTTTGGTATTTTACAAAATCTACATCTATAGGTCGCTGAAAAGCTTTCCGTAAAACCTAACATTGTGTGCAACGCAAGATTATCACCCAATAACAATGCTAGTTGGAAATATACCTTTTCTTCTTTATTTCCATAATTAACAACTATGCCCTCGGATTCTAAACTGTTTAGTTCATCAACAATTGGCTTAAAAATATGTTTATAGCCTAACCTTTTGTCATTGGTATAAAATAAAGACACCAAAAATATACTTTTCAAGGAGTAAAAGTACTGAGGTAAACAAGGTATAGTGCAATATACTGCACCCAATTTATTTGTTCCAGCCCGAGAACCTAACGCATTCCCCAATTCGTAGTCATCATAGTATAAGAATATCGGAAGAGTAAATTTATCAGTTAATTTCGACTTCCAATGTTTGCCTTGGGTAAAGTTGCTGAACACCTTAGAATTTTGCAATTTCGTTAAATAATGTTTAGTATCTTGCAATACGCTTGGTAATTCCAAAATGTTTTTAAACATTTTTGCCATACTAAATACTTTGGATACGTTTTCATGGGGCAATAAAACGTTGTCGCCATTTTTCTCAAGTAAAACCAACGAGTGCCCAATAACATGATCTGATGGCTCAATAAATGCTGATGATCGACTAAAATATTTAAACCTTTTGTATTCGGTATTCATTTCCTGAAAAATAGTTTTTAAGGCGGATATAAAATCTTTTAAATTTTTATTACAGGTATCATCTTGTATCTTTGAAAAGTAGTTTAACTCCAAAAATTCTAATATTGATATAAACAAAGATTCTGTTTTATGAACCACAAACTGTACAAATGATCTTGGAATTAAGGAGTTTGAGTACATTTCCAAAATATATTTTACAATTTCGTTTTTTAGATGTTCAATGATATCCTGAGCACTTGTATTTTCTTCTTCATTATTTTCTTCAGTATTGGTATTACGAAATGTGACTGGGTCAATATCATTGCTAGAAGAATCATCTATACTACTGTCGTACCTAGTGCAATTTTCCTTAGTGACTGTACTTGCATCTACTGTAATATTTATGGGTGTTACAATGTTTTGTGATGGAGGCGATAATTTTGAAACCCCGTGAGTTTTGAGGTGTTTGTACAAAGAGTTGATGCTGCTAAATTGTCTATGGCAATTACTTTGCTTACAAAAAAATGTTGAACATTTTTTCAATTCGTGTTCAATTTTGTAATGAAAAAATAATATTTTTGTGGATTTACAAGATTTTTGACATACAAAACAAATAAACATTTTTACTTCCTATAAGAACAAAAATTGTTAGTAGTACGTAACTTAGGTTCCTAAATAAGACGTTAAAGCCGATATGAACCAAAGCATTACGCATTACCTAAATCAGACATCAATGCATTCACTGAAATGTAATTCCTATCAAATTTTGTATGAATGTCGTATATATATTTTTGTAAGAAAGTCCACGCCGCATCACATTCTTTAGAGTATTCTGCATTTAGAACATGACATGCCTTAAATGTGATATCTACAGCTTTCAATAAGGTATCAACTTTCAACAATTCTGTGTTAATGCTCACATAACAACTTTCGATGGAATCTATTTGCTTACATACCACCACGGGGACAGGTTGCGTAGTTAGCTTAAATGATGCTAATTTACGCTGCCTTTCCTCAAGCACACTTTGAACATCGCTACTCTCTTTAACAAAAATTATAAATCCGTTCAGTGATTCGATTTTAGATGGTCGCCAATGCAAACCCACTTTTTTGGTTTTAATGTTCACCGTATTAAACAGCAGGGGCAGTACACGCAACGCGAAAATTTCGTCCAAATCTAGAAACAATTACTATAAAGATTGAATGTATTTGAAATATTCATACCATCAGATTGGATAGCTTTATAGTCATCCAGCAAAGATTTTATATAAGCGTCCTTTTTTTGTTTAGCAAATGTAATAATTTTTTTCGCAACCATTGGCCATTTTACATAAAAGACTGTTTCTTTATTGGGGTACGTGTTGTCGAAATCAATTTCAAACTGAAAAGAACTATTGGAAGAAATATCAATATATATAAGTAACTTACGAAATGATACGACAAAGGACTTCTCAATATTGGGTATTGCTTAAAATATTGGTCAATGGAGACCATTCGATTGGCTCTCTCTTTAGTTGTGAGTTTCCAATAATCTAGTACCTGATTCTTAGGTTCAGTATTATTTTTAAGCCATAGTAGAATATCTTCGGTTTGTTCATCGGTATTTTCGGGAGCAGCTTCTGTTGAACAAATTGAAGTTAAATTACTAATTATTAAAGTTAAATTGCTAATTATTAACGTTTTATTATTTTAAATAACTACATAGGTAGTTACAAAATTTTATTAGGTAGAACCGTTGTATGCAAGTACTACTAATTACGTTTAAAAATTTTTGTGATTACCTGCCTGTCAAAATTTAAAAAAAATGTATACATATTTCATGAAATGCTGTTTTGTTTATTCTGCATTTTTTGAGAATAAAATTACTCATCAAACAAAATCAGTTACTTCATAACTGGTATAATAAACAACTTTTAAATAACATAAATCAACGTATCCAATGATTTTGGATTAGTTACATACCTGAAGTAGTTAAATTTTCTTTTTTTGCCAGCAAACCAAATTTTTTTAATAGTTGGCGTTGGTATAAATACACATTAAATAGTTTCCCTCTTGCTGCTTTTGGTTTTCCTGCATTATTTACATAGGGCACATAGTATACTTCTGGCCTTTCATGTAAGAAAAGTTGATTAATTTGATCAGCAAGGTAATGAAACCTTTCAGACGAAATCCTGCAAGAATTATGCACGTATTAATGAATAATTTGTAACAGATATATTTTAAAGCAAGAACACAATTAGTCAAGTTAAGTACCTAACCATACAAGGAACGAGGCACGTAAAGTTTGATAATCTTAGGTGCTCTTTGTATGGGTACTTGTGTCCTTAATGTTTTCATCAAGGTAAATATAACTAGTAGGTATCTATTGTAGAAATGAAATAAAAAATGGGCACCTTTTGGTAGTTGATCGCTTTAACTCCCGCCTGATTACAAGCTCACAGAGTTTATTTCGCATAAACTGTTTTCCCTCACCATAGCTTGCTATCACCAACTTCCCCTCCTCACAGTCTAAAGCTTCTAGAATGTCCTGTAAATAATTAAATAATAAAATCCATAAGTTAGGCAATATAATGAACTTACGGATGTTATTACGTTGGGATTACATTCAAATGGTGTGCCAAGTGCGGCACGTTGAGTATAAATGAATGTACTTTCTTTCAGCTCATCTTTAAATTAAAATCTTATAATTGGTAAATTGGTCTATAAATTATATAACTACCTAAAGGCAGAAGTGAGGAAGATGTTGACCCAGACGGAGCTGGAGATGCAGTTAAAGTAGAACTTATATCTGTGGAGATATCGTCACCTCCACCACCAGGGGACTCCAATGAATCTACGTATATTAGCTCATTCTCTTTTGATGCCTGTAGCAAATAAGAAATTTAAAAATACAATACAAGCAAGTGAAATACTTATTCGAACCTCATTAATTAAAAAAGTTTGGTATTTGTTCCAAAATTTAATTCTTATTCCAAATGTCGGAATGAGCTCTTTGAGATTCTCCAAATTTAGGCAAAGAAAAACGTCGCGATCAACTTGTTGTTCTGGAAATATAAAGCAGATAAATACATGCCGCACAGTAGGTACAACGCAATCTATTTAATCTTTTCTTATAATTTGATTTTTTTCAATTTAATTGTTTTGCTTTATTAGGATTGCGTAATGTAATGAAATATTATAAAAAATAAGTCAAACATTAAAATACATTACCATCGTTTAGCGTTTATGAGTATGGCGGAAGCGGAGGTGTAGGAAAAATGCACAAAAGAAAAATTGAAATACCTAAAGCAAAATACTTACCGTGAAATGACTCCACAAGATCTGTAAATCCCCATTCTAATAATTTGGTTTTCACAAACTCGTCCATCTTACCTAGGTACAAGCGTTTTTTTTTTGGATTAAGTATGCTCTTACAGTTAAACACAACACTGACGCAGTAACGACCATGTAAAAGGACGTGGAATTGCTTGGTTTAGCGCTTTCTAAGTACAACACAGTAGTAACTGATTATACAATTTGCAGCTTCGTATGTCGAGCTTGCAGTAAAAAGTGCTGCAAGTTTTGTGAAGGCTTTTTATTTATAAGCAAAACTATTTGCATAAATTGCGTTAATATATTAAATAAAGAGAGTATTGTTATTAGATATATTGCAGAGGAATTCACCGAAGTAAGAACACTAAAATAATGGGCGAACTTTTCTTGCAAAAACCTTAATTTTTTTTAAAGACGAATGTTTGCAAGATAATATGAAATATTACTGTTTGAAAATGTATTTCTTCTTACAAATTTTTGAAATTTCATACGCAATATCACTCGGGCAATTTTGCAAAAAAAATTTATAGTCATGTTTTTTCAGTGTAAATATACCGGGAACAATAAAAATGCTTCTAATGAAGAAAATAAATCGTTACTGTTACTAACTTACGGAAGAAGAACATAAAGAAGATGTTCTTTTTTATTAGTCATCGCAAAAATAAATCTGAAGACTGAGTGCTTTCTAATATATGTTTAGAAGGAGCGCATAAAGTAACAATCGTCAAAATCCACTTGACTTTACGGTTTGTAATAAATGTTATAAAGAGTACCTTTTTAGCGCTTATATTAAATTCATTCATATTTATAACACTTCATAATTGGGAATTTCGGGTTCTGATGTAAGAGCATATGATGTGGGCTCGGGTGTGGCAGTATGAGAGCGAATATTGACATCCGGTAAAGTTGAAGTTAATGGGGAATTGTATCCATGAGTAGTAGATGGATGTCGGAGATTGGCCATTGGTTCTGATTTGATATTGGAATTTCTTGTCGCGTAATTTTCTCAATTTCATACTCTGAAACCATATACATAACTTCGGCTTTCATTTTTGCTTTATCTATTGGCGAAAATGTTGAAGCTGACCGACTCTTAAAAAAACATATTTTTTTACTACTACCGTCTGATTACATAATTATTGACCTTTTTTTCACTTGTAAAGTGGGCTTTCTTTCTCGGTAGTTGTTCAAAGTGGTTAATAATGTGGACATTATTAACTACTAGTCAATAATGAGAACTGTCAAGCTGTCACTTTTAGAAATCACAACCCAAAATTTCGCTCAATAAACGTTCTATAAAATGTATAATTGCCACCACCGTCATTTGTAGAGAAATTACATACCTACAATTATCACATTTTGAAAAATCGAACGAAATTACTGTTGATTCTGTTTACTAACATGGTGAATATGGCGATTGTTCCAAATCGCGTCAGGCGTAAGGCGAAATAGTTCGACATTATCTTGCTTGTAACTGAAACTCAACTTACACAAAAAAAAACAACCTGGTCAGCCTCTAACGAGTGTGGCATGCTTATGTGGTGCAATAATATGAATGTTAAACATGAATAAGCAAATGTCTAAGAAATATTACTACAATTCCTAACATTTGGTCACACCTCTTTTATTGGCATGATACTTGGAAATTATAAGTAACCAAATAAAAATTTCCAATGGTGCAACATCGATTATTAACGAGCTCCTAGCGAGTTTATAATTTTGCGGTGTCTGTCCGTTAGCACGATATCTCGAAAACGAATGGACCGATTATTTTGCAGGTGGATTCTTTATCAAATTTGTAGATCGGAGTTCGTAAATTGGCAATGTAGGCCAAAAAATAAGGAAGACCCTTTTGACATCTTCGTGAGGTATGAACCGAATTGCATGAGATGAGATGAGCCAAATAAAACGCAAATACAAAAATTGAGCCTAATCGATCAACAGTCACAGTACCCTTTTCGCATCTCGACCATTTACAAACCGGATTGCAAACTTTCTTATTTATGAAGGTATTTAAATGAAATTTGATACATAGGCACTTGGAATAAAAGCAAATGTAGCGCCATTCTCCAAATTTGGTTTTGTGCAGGATATGCAGTGCCCACTTTCATATTTATGGAAGCAATTAAATGAAATTTCATACATATACACTTTAAATAAAAGCAAAACTAACATCAGGTTTAAAATTTGGTTTTGCACATGCTATAGCCATACCCAGGAGCGTTTTGTATATTTGTTTAGTTTATTTTAGTTTTTAGATAGGTCTTTACTAAACAAGTTGGGCGCTATGAGCAATTTCACATATTATGTTGGTTCGATTCTTTGCTGTGAAGCATAATTTTGTTGAACTGACGGACCATTCGTTTGCCACGTACTGCATATATTGGTTCCGTGCAGCCAATCAAAGGCAAAAGCGGGCAAATGTGTAATAGCATCTTACGAAACCGAAAGTCATTGTGTTATAATTGACATTAATCAGAATTAAATCCGTGTTTATTAACTGAACATCGTGAAAGGAAGTAATTCATTTTCCTAATAAGTCAGACAATCCTTAAATTAATCATCTCACTTACTTTTCTGCCAAATAACTCTTCAATTCATTTATTTTTAAAAGTAAAATAAAGTAATGGTGATTGAAATGTGCGGTAGAGTAAAACTGACAGCATTATTATTCCACGTAGACCGGTAAGGCTTTTTTCTTGCGAATATACACAAAACGGTACATTATTTGCCCTTTGAGAAAACAGAAAACGAAGAGAGAATTTAAAGTCAATGAAAAGTCAGCGTTTGTTTATTTTTTTCTATTTGTACGGCAATAGATACTGTACCCTTTAAGTAAATTTCGCGATCCCTTGTTTTAGTTTGGAACTTTTACAACAGAAATGTATATGAAATTTAATGTATAAAGCGAATGTGTCTTACACAGATGCATATGCTTTAATGCAGAAATCTAAACAGAACACTAATTCAGATTTAATTTTACAGGTGAACTACCCGACTTATATAAAAGAGGGCATGCAACTTCATATTCGAGCGTGATACAATGACACTTGTGGAATTCTACTTTTGACGATTCACACATAGAAAGAAACAAACATAATTTAATGAGATTCACTCGTAAGAACCAGGAAATTACTGTGGATCTCAGTGGAAGGAAAAGATGTATATTTTATTTCCCACTTCAACCGCTCAATCTTTTATCATGTACCATTAGCCTCTCGTGCCCTTTCTCCGCTGGTTAAGGTATTATTGTGGCGAATATTCTAGAACTCCGGAGAGACATCGCGGCACCTTCAACTCGATAAAAGATAGTCACCGGCATTAAGAGATAAAATCCAATGCGACGCACTTTTTTTCTCAACGAACATCCCAAGACCAAAGGGAGATTTTGGAATCAATTAAAAAGTTCGGCAACTCCAGGACCTCGAGCCATATAATCGCGACAGGAAGACACACCTGTTTAGGTTTATAAAAAAACCTTAAAATATTAGACAATTGAACACAACCGCACTTGCCAATTTCATACAATTTAAATGTTCTTCATCTGACCTACGTTAGTTTAATGAAGGACGAAATCATCTGCGGCGTGAACAGTTTCTCTCAAAAACTTAAAAAATTGTTACCACAAATGATGCGGGCTATCAAATTTGGACATAACCCTGTAAATACACTAACTTCACCAAGGGTGCTACTTATTAATTTAGCCCAAGGCGTCTTGTCATCGGCAACTTGCTATAAACAATCTCCAATTTAAATTGCAAGAAGTAATATATCTGGGAAGTAAGAGTATAAATGTACAATTATGTTTAGACACGCTTTAACCAACCCCGATGAAACGAAAAAAAAACGCAATAACAGACGTAATTAGATAATACGCTTGGTTTGTAAAGGCAGATATGATGTTAACGGTGTGATAGCGAAAGTTTTAACAGTTGGTGACTAGTTTGAGTAGTTAAATAAAGCTCCAATTTAGGTTGAATTTCACGAATAGAACGAGGACACATCGCATTAATTATTTAACGTAATGCAATATCCTCCCAATTTAAATATATGGAGTTATTGTGAATTAAACAAACACCGAAAACAGTATATCTTACATTAAATCGGAACGTTTGTTGCTATACTAATTCCACGGTAAGCAAGATTTATTAGTAAATTTATAGCCTGTCTGACTATTAAAATGCGCGGATATAATCATAACAGCTAGCGTGGGTTCTATTCATTCTAACGCTTTCTTTGTTTCTATTTTGCAATGGTCCGCAGAGCTCAAGAGAATTTCAGTAATCACGTGAACCTCATTACATCTTC
>NW_022170403.1:44025809-44069088 GCF_008802855.1 Photinus pyralis
TAGGGAATGAAAGAAGAGGTAGGAGGAGGAGGTAGTAGAAGGAATGTAGAATGGAAAAAGGAAAGGTTAGTGAAAAAAAAAAATGATAGAAGTTTAGAATAAAAGAAAATGTAAGTAATAATTTGATTTAGTGATTTAATGTATATATTTTGTGTGTTAAAAATGATTTTAAATTATATAATGAAAATAATATAATTTGATTGAACTATAATATTATGAAATATGTAAAATATAGTAGTAGATGTGTGTTAAGGAGGTATTTTGAGTTTATATTAAGTATGAATAAATTAAATATTATTTTTATTATATATAATGTTATTAAATGAAATTTTTAATAAGTACTATTATTAGAAAGTTATATTATATTTAGTTGAAAGTTTATAATATTATTTTGATAAAAAAAGGTGATGATATGAAATGGAGAGGAATTGTAATAATTTGTGGTATAATAAATGTAGAAGTATGAAAATATAGAGAATTATATAGAAAAATTGTATAGTTATTAATTAGAGATGAATAAATTGTAAGATTATAAATGTTTAATTGTAATGAATATAATTTTATATAGTTATTATAAATAAAAGATAAAATTGTAGTAAGAAATATTAGAATAAATACTAATTGAGTAATTTTTATTAAAATGAATAAATAGAGAGAAAAGTTTAGAAAAAAAATTAATGTAAAAGTGTTAGAAATAATTTAAATTATTATATAGATTAAAAAAATTTAAGGTAATATGAGATTATATAATATATATAGTTAATTTATATAAAATTAAATTGAAGGTGGTTTTTGTTATTGTAATTATATTAATATGATAAGATGATATGATTATAACTTTTATGAAAGTGGAGATTTAAATATAGGATAGACGTTGTATAGGGAGGAGAAATTTGGAGGGGGGGTTTTTTGATAATAATTTGTTTTAGGTAAAATAATAAGTTTTAAAAAAAGTATAATTAAGGTTAAATGAAAAAAATAATTTTATTAAAATTTGAATAAATTGGAATTGTTAGATAGTTTAAAAAAATTGTAATGTAAGAAAGATAATAGGAAAATGAAGTTTTTGGATGTGTGTGAAAAATTTATATTAGGTATATGTATTTTATTCATATTAGTTTTAAAAAATTTAAGTTATAATTTGATTTTTATTAGTAAATATTTAACTTTTTGAAATTTAAAAGAATTATTTGGGGAGGATATATTTTAGGTGTGTATAGAGAGGGAAAAATTTAAATAGAGAAAATGATTTATGATTTCAAGAAAAAATGTAAAGGGATAAAATAATAAATAAGTATAATAATGTATTAAATTATAAAATGGTTAATTATTTTTTTTTTATATTAATAAGGTAAAGTTGATTTTATTAAATGGGAGTTGAGGAGAAAAATAATGAATCAATAGTTAAAAAAAGAGGGTTTATATTTTGGTTAAAAAAATTAAAGTTGTAAATATTAGAATTGATAGGAAATATTATGAAATAAAATTGTATAACGAATGAAAAGTAGGAGTAGGTGATAAAAGAAAAATAATTAATTGAAATGAAAAAAAAGAAAAATTTAGAGGTGAAGGCTAAAACGAAGAAGAAGAGAAGAATGGCCAATAAAAGATGGAAGAAAAGGTTTGAAGAATAATTAAGATTTATTTTGGAAATAAAGTAGTTTGTAAGGAAAAAAAGGAAAATATACAGAGTAATGTGTTTTTATAATTATATTTATGTTAAATTTGAAGTTTTGTTAATTTAAAGGGTTCTAAAATTAAAGTGGCAAATAATATTTAAGAATAAGAAGTATGGAAAGGTTTTTTAATAATTTTTATGATTATTTTATTAATTTTAAGATAATGTTTTAAGGTAGGTAAAGGTTTGGGTTAAGAAAGAAAAAAAAATGAAGATATATGATATATAAAACATGAAATAAGTATAAAAAAAAAAGTGTGAGTGGGAAATAAAAAGAAGAAAATTAAGTAAAAGGAAGAAGAATAAGGATAAAGAGAAATAGGAGAAGGAATAATAAGAAAGAATAATAGGTTTAGGAAGAATAGATATGAAATAATGATTAAGGTCATAACTAGGATAAAGTGAATACATATATATGGGATTAATAGGATAGGGAATTAATAGATAGGAATAATGGATTTGGGAAGAATATGAATAAGGAATAATAAGTTAGGGATTAAATAGGATATGAAAAATAATTAGGATGTGGGATTAAATAGGATTATGGGATTAATTGAGATTGAAAGAAGGAGAGTAGTAAGGGAGAGTTGAAGAGGAGCAGAGGTAATTGTAAGAGTAAAAATTAGTGGGGTATGAGGAGTGGGGAAAGATGATAACTCATATATTATTATTAGAAAGTTTATATTTACGTGAAAGGAATTTTAATTAAATCTAATTTGGAATAATAAGGAATAAAGAAGTTTTATTAAAAATTAGAGATTAGAGAAATTTTAATGTTAGAATATAAAAAAGAAAAAGTTTGAAAGATAGGAATTGATATAAATAGAATGGCTAAAGTATATAAAGAGGGATCAGAAGGAATAGTGTAATTGGAGAATAATAAGTAATAATTAAGTATAATTGGAATGTAGTGTGAGTGGGTTAATTGTAATTAATTGTAATAGTTAGTTTTCATTTATTGTAGGTAAAAATTGGTAGAGTAAAAGGGATATTATTAGAAAATTGACAAAGTAAATAATTATTAGATTGTAGCAGGCGTAAAAGAATGAAAATAATTTGTTTAGTACAGAATTATAATTTAGTTTTAGTTAAAGACGGAAGAGTAAAGAAGTTTTTTTTGTTTTTTTTTTTTTTATTGAAATGAGTGGAAAATGAGATTGTGTTGGAATTTACTGTTTTTATGAAAATGAGAGCGTATTTGGATGGTAATTAAACAAGACAATAAAAAGAGAAAATGCAGTTAATGATTGACTGGAAAAGGAATAAGTGTTACAATGTTAGACCAATAATTTGCTCAGACGTAACTTGTAAAATGTACGTAACGTGTGAGTGCGATATCTCCAATGCAACTAGAAACAAGATCGATAATTACCCAATCAAGAATATGTGTTATATCGCACAAGTAATCACGAGTGTTTGAGCACCACGATAAGGTGTTGTACAGACACACACGGATGCAAACAAAATGCAACGGGAGAAAAAATACGCTGAGATGATATGCAATAATATGAATGAGACTGTTATTTTAGATGTTCACATTCATTATCATTTACATGATTAGCATCGAATAGGGTTCTCTGAAAAAAAAATATTGTAACTTTTTTGTGTCTTATACGGTAAAGTTATAACATGTAATTAAACATCTACTATATACACAAAATTTTTTTTTACTAATTGCAAACATGTCAGGAAACAAAACATATAATATCGTAAAAACTTTACAAAATTTTGTCATGCAACGACGACATGCCGATATTGGCCGAGCGTCGCTTACGATCACTATACGCGGGTTTGCCGAATCGGAGTTAATTATTAGTGCATGACACTATAGGAAGTTTGATTCGAACTTATTATGGCGAATCTGCCAATAACTGAGTTCTGACTGGTTTCGTAAAGGGGCATTTAGATAGTACATGCCAAAGTTGAAGTGGTTAATGGTCGTCGCCTTTTCTCGGAAAGTGAGTTTTTCCTGGCACCGTTGAGTGAGTCAAAGCCCAGAATCAAATCTGGTTATGGTTATTGGAAGTATAACAATCAAAGTTTTGTGTGTATAGTGCAAGGTATAGTGTAGGTACCTAATAAAGTATGCACCTTACGGATTTCAACGAGAAAATTAGGGTGTTGGATATGTGGAAGTGAAAATAGAGAAAAATGTGTGCGCTCAGCGCTGTGAGGGCACAGATATGCCCAGAACAGAGTTCGAAGTAAATCATATTCTGAATTACAATTACAATATTATATATCGATGGATTTTCGTCGATAACTGACTGAAAGTAAATCGACATTATGTACTTTAATTAATTAGAATCGTCTTCACAACAATACAAATGGAATGTCAAACTCGCGGTATCACGTCGAACTTTTTTCGTATATTTCCTGTTGGGACGTTTATATACAATTTATTAGGTTCGCGATGACTTCTGCTATCACGCTCAGGTACAAATGCAATAATTATTCGACGCTTTTTTCCGTCAAAACGACGTTTTCTTTCTCTGAATCGATTGTAAGCAATGCTACGGCTGAGCGCCAACGCGCGTAGTGACGTCACAGCAACATGGCGGTCATTCGAAACTTTTCAAACGCCGTTCATTTTAAAATCGTGTTTGCTAATCACAACGATTTCTCTTGGCAAAAAAATGAGTACCACTAATTTTTTTAATGTGCTTGGAGTTCATTTTCAAGGTTTTTGAAAAATCGCGGAAACTATTAGTGAACAGATAAATTTCTGTTGAGAATAAACCAATAAACTTAGGTTAACTTGTGCCTATCAACATGTACTCTGTCGATAAATTTTTAAATAATATGCTGATTTCAACGGATAAAAGTTTAAAGGGCCAATGGATCAGAGCCATTCGAAGAGAAAAATTTACTCCCACCATAGTGCATTTGCGGGGAATGAAGCCGATTTTAGAAAGGTACCTACGAAGGTGTTAAACAATAATGCAATACCGAGCGTTTTCGACTTTCCCATTCACTTAAAATAACGTAGAACTATTATTCGACATCCTTTACCAGCAAGACAACGGCAGTACCTATTTGCCTATTAGGTATAGACGTTAAGTACTTACTGGTACAAGTATATTTCAGGTTTTGTTACAAGAAAAATAGCTAAGTCTGTTAAATGTTCCATATGTGCAGATGCGATATTCGCATCAAAGCTTTTAACTAGAAAAAATCGTGGAGGATTGTTGCACGTATCAAGCGATGCATTAAAAATTTGCCAAATTGCTGAAAATGTGTTCAGGTTTTTCATTCAATCCACACCACACCGCGTTGTAAACAAAATGGTTATCAGCAGTCTAAGAAAAATAAATAACAGTTACAGCCCATTTGGGTTTTTGGATAGGCATATATTGAATCAAAATCCGCTAAATAATCATATCTTACTACTTACATCTTTAGTTTTAAGAGTATATTTTCCCATACGTGTTCACCACCAAAATACACATATAAATCAAATTAGGACTAGAGTAAGGCAGTTATATACCAATTTAGTTCAAATAAAATACCAATAAATTCGATTAAAACAGTTAACAGCTACATGTTATCTTTTTTTGCTACTAAAATTTAGAATAAACATGGCTAAAGCAAGCTGCAGAACGTACGTCTGCCCCGCGATGAACAGTTGGTTGCCTATCCTATCTTGACAACAGGCGTTTATAGTAAAATCTACGTTACGCGCGGTCTAGTTATAACAAGTCTCTGCAACAGAACAACAATTTTATTGTCGGTTCAATTGTACAATGTTAGTTTAAACTTCAATTTATAGTTAAATTGTGGGTTAAAGGATTTGATTGGCTAATATTTCACAAATTGACCAATCGTGTTTCTGAAATCTGTCAATTAAACTAAACTGAAGTTTAAACTTTAAACAGACATTTATAGTGCCCATTCACAATGGGTGACTTAGCAGCGCTGCTTAATCGCGCTGCAGAGCAGCGGGACGGGACACAGTGCAGCGCTGCTGAGCAGCCAGCAGCGCGACAGAATCGCACGTTCAGTAGCTTCGTCTCGCGACTGGATTTGACCGTGCAACTGTGTCGCAGTGACTCCGTCGCACTGCTGGCTGCTCAGCAGCGCTTCACTGCATCCCGTCCCGCTGCTAAGTCACCCAGGGTGAAAGGGCACTTAGGGCGGGTATTATAAAGCCCGATTGGCGTTCAATCGTAGTTTGAGTGCGATTGGGCGTATTATAAACGCCGCTTGAGTCTTAACCAGAGCCCAATCTCCGATTGTGGTCAACCCGCCAATTTTCTCGGGTTTGGGCGCCCAAACGGAGATTAGGCGCGCGAACGTGTAATGATGTAAGGTTATCGTAACCATGTTATTTTGTTGTCATTATTTCTATTTATAACGAAATGGAAATAATTGGAATTGGACGTGCAAGGGGTTGGTTAGTCATCATAGGATGAGTTCATTAGAAGAAGAGCAGAAATTTGTGTTGATTATTTCGGCAAGTGGGATGAAGAGGAATTTCGGCAGAGATTTCGGTTATCCAAGGATACTGTTAGGTTCCTGGAAAACAGGATTGGAACACTAATTGCTCCCCAAACAAATATGTACCTATAGGTTATAAACAAACTGTGAACAAAAATGTTTATTTAAAGACTTGTTGGGAACCACCCAATTTGTGCTTCTATGAAAATTCTATTATTTTTGCGACTTTGCACAACTAGGTCTTCTTCTTCTCCTTGGAGTCCACAATCCTGGGATTGGTTGGGCGTAGTCCTTTACCCTTTCCTATCCTGCACTATAAACCTTTCATTTCTACATAACTACCCTTGCCTACGTCCCTAACTATTTGGTCTATGTATCTAAACCTCTGTCCTCCTATCCCTCTCTTGCCATCTGCCCTACCTTCTATAGCTAGCTGTACTAATCCTCCGTGTCTGAGCACGTGTCGTATCGTTCTATCTCGTCTTCTGTGTACGGTGTTCCACTAACGGAGTGATTAATTAGCTCCAGCTTCATTACCAGTGAGGTTTTTCAATGTGCCAGTGATTTTGTCATACAGGAGCTCGACTTTATATCAATCGAGCCGCAGCCACCCCTCGTTTTATACCTGCTGGCCGCTCGGCGCCAACACTTTCCTCATTTCTGATTGCTGATGAGCGTCCGCGTCCGTAAAAGCGACTCGCTTGTCTGTCATTGGCACAGTGGCTGGCAGAACAGCGCTGCGTAAAACGATTTCGTAAGGAGATGAACAGATCAGCACAGTGACAGTGGCAAATGGCACATAAAAGGAAAGAACGAACGGGGCCGGCGCGAGCGATGCGAAAAACGTAAACGTCATCAGCTGTCAGCTGACGCATCGGCCACTGAAACCTAAAAGGTGGGTTCATAGCTCTCCGTTCATACGTTTCCGTTTGTCCGTTAACCAATCAGAAGACAGCAAATTTTTAAATCGTACGTCGTCCGTTTACGACGGAAAAGTTGGTTGAAGTTGAACATTTACGTTTCCGTTGGTCCGTTTTTAACAAGAGTGAGGTTATGTTTGGTACGTTAACAGTGTTCACCTATTCGTTCTTCAGGGTAATAATCAGATAGCAACGTGTTCTTACTTTCGTACCATTTTTCAATACTGAAAATCACGGAGGGTATAGTACAAAATAAAATTTAGGTTATGGTTATATGTTGCAAATGTACAATGTGGACGGATTGCTATGAACCTTAACAAAATGTATTATCCGTTTGACGAATCAACGCAACGGGCGCTACCATTTCGAAACACCGTGTAGACCGTGTAATTGTCAATTGTCAATATATCTACAACGACATCCTGTGTTCATGGTGGTTTATTGTAGTCTATGGTCAATGGTGTATGTGCATCTGTGTCCATCTGTTTTTATTTTTCTAACCAAACCAGAATATGAAAAATTTAAATAAACAACAATGAAAATTATGTAAAAAGTTACACTGCATTCAATAAACAATTAAACAAGCATCTTGCAATAATGGAAGAACTGAGTGATAAATTTTATTACGTATATAGTTCCAGCCTAAGTCACAGAATTCAAATTAAAATGTAAGAAACTATTTGATCCAATCGCCTCAATTCATCTACTTTTTTATAGCGGAACCCTTGAAGGAAGAAGACAAAAACCGGAATACAACAAACTGATCGAAGACCTCTTATTGAAATACTCCGGATTATATCAAGACGGCTGTGCAGATTTGATGGTACTTTGTCAAATATTTGATCAGAATTCCCCTTTAGCTTTGCCAATATCGACCTCGTACAAATCGTTTACAACTCGGTGGAAGTAAACAACTTACGTATTGTATTCGCTCAACATAAAATTGTAATTTTTTAGTTGGAACGAATGGGTCACTTTACCCGTACAGTTTAACGATTTGCCTAGATCTGCACAATTGGCTATAACGATATATGATTGTGTAGGGCCGAATAAGTTAACGCCTGTAGGTGGCACCACAATTTCGTTATTTAGCAAACATGGCGTTTTTCGTGAGGTGTTTTCTAGTGTAAGTTATGCAATGGCGTTTATCTCTGTTATTATTATAGGGAATATTAGATTTGAGAGTTTGGCCAAATGTGGAAGCCGACGGTAATTTTCCTAGTGAAACGCCCGGCCAAATTAGAGATCATGGTAAACATCAGATGCAAAGATTGGCAAAGTTGGCTAAAAAGCATCGTAATGGGCACATTTCGAAGGTGAGCTATTAAGGCTAGTATGTGTAACGTGTAAGATTTAAAAAACAATACAATTAAAAAGCATTTTCGTTTTACCCTAACTGATGTGATGCAATCAGATTAATTCCGTTCGTTTTGACAAGCAAACTGATTCTGAACTGAAGAAATCACTTGTAAGTGATGTAGATAGTAATTACAATGTGCTGCCACCACAATTGGCCAGTACCGTGCATTTCTAAGTTGGCATATTTCGAGTTCAAGTTGGCATTTTTGACACGTCCTCCCCCCCTCACTGCTGATGTTTTCGCTATAGCCCTGATTATAAGTCAGACCCGCAATAATTTTTTTCCATACCTGTATAAGTACAGGGTGGTTCAAATTCGTGGCCCACCATTGGGATTTCCATAACAGTAAGATATACAGTGAAGATTAAATGGGGGCAAACTTGTCGCTTTATGTGACTATAAAAACGCTTTTGCATTTTTGAAAAATCTTTGAAAATAATAACTGAGGTATCGGCAAAAAACTGAAAATGTCAAATTTTGTTTTCATTTTCTCCGGGGTAAACGGTCAGAAATGGACGGTTCTCGGTAGCACCCTCTATGGGCACTATTTTCCAGAGAATTTAAATCTGTTATCACTATCAGAATTTACATAGCATGCTAGATTTAGAAGCTACAGGGTACTACATTTTTAGATCTTATAGGATGTTCTTATTGGATTTTTTCAGGAAGAGATGACCAAAAAAAATTCATTTGAATGCAACGCCATCATAGCCATGTTTATTCAGCAAGATCTAGTTACCCATGGATCTTTTGTTGAACAATGAATGTAGAACTTTTGATTTTGAAATTTTTCTTGTAAATTTATATAAAAATATGGAGTGTGACACGTCGCTATTTACCCTTTTTTGTTTTCTATCTCATTTCGTAAAAATCCAATATGGGGTCTATAAGAAATGAGAAAGTCTAGTCTGTAGCTTCTACATCTAGCGTACTATGGAAATTCTGATTCAGATTCTCTAAAATAAAGTGCTAACGGAAATCGTCCATTTCCGACGGTTTAAGCTTGGGAAAATGAAAACAAATTTTTACATTACCAGAGGAAATGCAATGGCCGTGTCGATGGTGACTATGCGAGACAATAAATGATCGAATTTGGTTTCATTCATAATCAGCCATGGAAACAAACATGTAAGGTTGATTCCCAAATGAAATACTAAGTGTTTAGTATCACTGGTTTTGTAATTTCTTCTCTATCGAGTGACGTAAAAATCCAATATTTCCAATTATTTTTTTCGAAATATCGCATCGGAATATCCATCAGCATCAAAAACTACCTACACAAAATAGGTACACATATTCTAATCAATGGAGTTAGTACATTGAAAACCTCAGAAGCACCTATAGGTCGATTAACGGCTAAACTTTCATTTGTCAGAGTAAGTTAGTAACACTTTATTTGTGAACTAACTATAGAAACTCTGTATGTTGTGAATGGTACTGTTAAAAATTTTAAAATAATATACCACTTTGTCATTTTTGAGTTCGTACTTGTCTTGCCTATTTCAAACTCCTCAATATAGTTTTACTCTGACGTAAATGCTCAAAGAATAACGGGTTCACGGGGTCAAATACAGTGACCCCGTAGGGTCACACCACTCTGCCGCATTCTTAGATCCACTTTACATGCGATTTTTTTTTTAATTTAAACTTGTGTTTCTTCTGGATATTAATCCACTCGGAGGAAATGTATACAGCTGTAATTAGCCTAAAATTAAAGCAATTTCAAATAAATCTGGAAACGCTCAACGCACTTAAGTTTTTCAATATGTGTTTTAGGTAGATTGGCTGGATCGTTTAACATTTAGGGAGTTAGAAATAATAAATGAAAAAGAAAAAAGATCGTCAAACTATTTATATTTAATGATTGAATTTCCTACAATTTTGGTGGATAACAAGCCCCACCATGTCGTATATTTTGAACAGGACGGCGACGAAGTTTACCAATTTAGAGCGCAAGCGGATATCGTCACAGTCCCAGATCAGGAAATTCTCAAGGTAAATCACGTTTAAATAGATCAATCCAATTATAATATGAATTGCTCATAAAAGGTTTCAATAACTACATTCGCATGTGATTATGTTACATAAAGCATGGTCGCAAATAAAAAATTTTTTTTATTTAAATCTAAATTTAAGCTCGGATTTCATTTTAAATCTTACTCTGGATTGTGTTGTATTCAGGAAAATTTGGTCGAAAGTAAACATCACAAGTTAGCTCGGTCTTTGAGAAGTGGGTACTCGGATAAGGATGCCAAACCAAATGCGACTGTACGCGATATGTTGAATATAATAGTATCGTACCCTCCTACGAAACAATTGTCGAATGAGGAACAAGATCAAGTGTGGAAATTCAGATTTTATCTAAGCAATCAAAAGAAGGCGTTAACAAAATTTTTAAAATGTGTTAATTGGACACAGAATGGTGAAGTGAGACAAGCTCTTCAAATGTTAGAAGTTTGGGCTCCAATGGACATCGAAGATGCCTTGGAATTATTAAGTCCCAATTTTCAACATCCCACTGTTAGAAAGTATGCCATATCGCGATTACAACAAGCACCCGATGAAGATCTGATGCTTTATTTACTCCAACTTGTGCAAGCTCTTAAATATGAAAATTTCGACGACATTAAAGAAGGTGAATTTATCTAAATTAGGTTTTGTCCTCATCTACTGTTTATGTAGGTTACCGTAGAGTATTTCCGGGAAAAGAAGTGATGGTAACGAGTGACGAAAAAGAAGCACAATTAGAAAAGAGAGACAGTAAAGAAAGTAACAGTACAATTACTAATGAAACTGTCATAAGTAGATCTGTTAGTGTCAATCAAGGGGAACAAGTCGCATCCTCAAATGTAAATAGTATTATAGATATAGAGTCGAGTCAACGAGCGGGTGGCCTCCTGGATAACCTCAACATAAATACTGATTCTGCCAATACTGATACATTACAAAGCGAAATGAAGGAGGAAGAGGAAATTCAAGATTTAGCATCGTTTTTAATACACAGAGCTTGCAAAAATTCAACTCTCGCCAATTATTTTTATTGGTATCTGTTAATAGAATGCGAGGATCAAGAGGCTACAATAAAACAAGATGTAAGTTACGCATGCGCATTGTTAAGTTACATTTTGACACGAAATTACAATTTCAGGTGATGGTGAGAGATATGTACCTCACTGTACTAAAAACTTTTTCTCAAACTCTTGTGAGAGGAAATGTAGAATGGCAAAGAAGGAGAGATATTTTAGCCCGCCAACAAAAGTTCATAGACAAACTAGTGAAACTAGTCAAGTGTGTTTCTAGAGAAAGCGGAAACCGGAAAAAGAAAATTGAGAAGTTACAACAACTACTGTCCGATCCGGACGTGTTTAAATGGAATTTTAAAAATTTCGAACCACTTCCGCTGCCTTTAGATCCAGAGATACAAATCAAAGGTATCATCTCAGAAAGGGCGAACTTGTTCAAATCTGCACTTATGCCATCGAAACTCCATTTTATGACTGTTGACAATACGGAGTATGTAGCAATATTTAAACACGGCGATGATCTTAGGCAAGATCAGCTTATACTACAAATGATTACATTAATGGATAAATTGTTACGAAAAGAAAACCTCGATTTAAAACTTACTCCATATAGCGTATTGGCCACCAGTTCCAAGCATGGCTTTTTACAATTTATTGACTCGATAACTGTAGCAGAAGTGCTAGCAACTGAAGGTGTGTCTTATTTTAAAATATCCATTTAAAATAACTCCATTGTAGGTAGCATTCACAATTTTTTCCGCAAGCACCATCCCCACGAATGTGGTCCTTATGGTATCGCACCAGAAATAATGGATACCTATGTACGGTCTTGTGCCGGATATTGTGTGATCACGTACCTCCTAGGTGTGGGTGACCGACATCTTGATAATCTGTTGCTAACCACTTCCGGAAAATTATTCCATATAGATTTTGGTTACATATTAGGCAGAGATCCAAAACCACTACCTCCTCCCATGAAGCTAAGCAAGGAGATGGTGGAAGGCATGGGTGGGGTTAATTCCGAACATTATCAAGAATTTAGGAAACAATGTTATACCGCTTTTCTACACTTAAGAAGGTAATTATATTACTTCTGCATTACATGCAATGCAACATATCTTGTAGGCACGCGAACTTAATGTTAAATTTATTTTCTCTAATGGTGGATGCAAGTGTACCAGACATAGCGTTAGAACCTGATAAAGCAGTTAAAAAGGTACAAGATAAGCTACGTTTAGATTTAGGGGACGAAGAGGCTGTTAGGTACATGCAAAATCTTATTGACCTATCGGTCACTGCTGTTATGGCTGCGTTGGTTGAACAACTGCATAAATTTGCTCAATATTGGAGAAAATAAAAACGTGTATTTATACGACAAAGTCGTGTGTATATTTTTAATAATTGAAATATATTATTTGTATCTCTATTTTTATTGTTTGTGACTTATTTTTTTAAGGTAAGGCCACTTGTATTCACGAGAATCTGAAACCAATTTGAAAATTACTTACAATCTACACCATATGACCAAGCAGGCCTACAAAATTTTTCGTTCATGTAGGTAATTATTAAAATACCTATATTAAATTTTTAGAAATACAACTTCTATACAGTCTCGGCGCTGAGATCTCAAACCCCCTGATGGAATTCACGTATGTAGTAGTATTTCTTATCAAAAATACGCTAAAACATTTTGGTGCAGCCTGCTGATGAAATTTTGTTTGTGAAAAAACTACACGAAAAAAGAGAGTAATAATTTTACCTCGGAAACTGCATATTAATAGTACATTGTATACCAAGGTAGTCTAGTATTATTGCCTGAGCACCAAGATTACATCCCGAGGCGCTTTTGCCAAGGTGTGAAGGGACTTCTCTACCGTGGTATATATGCTATTTTTTTCACTACTAGTACTTGAAGTCCTCTAAATTAAGAGATCTATATTGTTAAAAAAGTGAACGGTTGAACAGAATTTTTTGTTTATTAATTTAACATGTCAATCAAGTACGTGGAAGTAAAAGTCAAGGAGGCCGTGTTTTGTTCTAGCATTGAGATATTTTCAAAGAGTAATTTCCTTCGAATTTTTCCAAAATGTGATAATTTTAAGTTGCAATTTCTCTCGAAATGACAAATGGTGGCAATTATTCATTTTAGTGAACTTGTCTAAACGTTTATTGAGCGAAATTTCGGGTTGTGATTTCTAAGTGACAGCGTGACAGTTCTCATTATTGACACTTTGAACAACTGCCGGAAAGCCTACTTTACAAGTGGAAAAAAGGTTAATAATCCTGTCATCAGACGCTAGTAGTGAAAAAACTAATTTTTATAAGACTACCATAAAAATGCAACATAAAGAAGAGCCCACGTGCATGTTGTGGTGGGACAGATGAAATTATCGAACATGTGGTCTGTCACTGTGATGCCTTGTTCAGAAACTTTAGCTCTTTGGCGACAGCCGACCAAGGCAGCTGTTAAACATTTGCAACGCGTGAACTGACCAATGGGCGAGAGAAATAGAATAATACTTCTTCATTCATAATCATAAATCTTTTATGAGAATTATGTCCCTCTGGCAATTCTTAGATTCATTTTTGAATCACAGGTAAATTTAGATGTAGTACAAATTGACTATATCATTTTTCAATTCCATTTTTTTAATGAACTTCTGAGCATTTTGTCCTTCATTGTATTTCATGGTTTCATTTTGTGTAGATAATACCATTGAATTTAATTTATAACTATAAATTCAATGGTATCATTCTTTGATAAACTAAAAAAAACACCTTACAATATCAATTATTTAATATTTGTTTTGAAACAAGTTTACATTCACAGTCAGAGCAGAAGGAAATATACTGAATATCAGTCAAAATTCGCTTTTCCAAAACAAGCAAACACCGTTCTTGTGAACCAATGAATCTTGTATTTCGATTGTTAAAAAAAATGAATTACCACAAATATAATTTCTACCTATTCGTATAATACTCACTCACTCATATGAGAACATGATCGAAATAGAAAAAACCCATAGGTTAACTTGGTGGAGGGTAAAAAGGTCGGTGAGGAGGAGCAGCTGGGGCAGGCTGATAAAACGATGCAGGTGGTACAACAGGGGCATAATGGGGCGGCGGGCCCACATATGGCGGATATAAAACGGCCTGTGCAGCGGATATGTGGGGTGGGGGTGGTCCGGGAGGTGGAGCTGCGATATGTGGAGGTGCAACTGTGGGATTTGTATATTGGGGTAGGTAAGATCCGGCATGTGATGCGGCGGCTGGGAATGCTGGCGGGTAGCTGTAGGCCGGAATTTCAGGAACTACTGGTGCAACCGTTGGTGTAGTAGCGGTGGTAGTGGTGATGGGTGGTGGTTTCACTTTTGGAGTTTCAGTCTTTTCTTTTTCTTGACCGTTTGTTTTGCTCGAAGATGGAGCCGGTAAAGGTGGTTTTGGTGAAAGCGGTGGACTATCAGGAGGTGCCTCGGCAACAGGTTGTGAATAAAGGTCGAGCACCTACATTCAGTCAAAATTATGCTTGATCAGACGTGACTCACATAACCTACCTGGTGACAAATATCTTCTAGTAAGTCCAAAGTAACGTCTTCCACAAACATGTCCCACCATCGCAAATGCTTATTAGTACGACCAACCCAATCTACGACCTCAAACTGACTTAGTTTTCCGGCAAGATACAAAAGTGCCACTGCGATTATTTCTGGTTCCCATTGCAGTGACAGTGTTGTACACAAACTATCGTTAACAAACGTCCACGCCATTTGCACCATTTTTTCCAGTTTTGATTCATCACCTATTAAACATTTTGCATACCTGAGTAAGTAACGGTAAGGATGTTCCACTTGTAAGTCAAATTTAATTGTTTGCAGCAAAATTCTTTCCAAAGTCATGACCTAAACACATTTATATTAGGTAAAAATTAACGCAATTACAATCACCTCTTCCTTAGGGTCTTCACCGAAAGTACTAAATTTAGCATCGCTTAATAAACCACGAGCGGTATTGATAATATCTCTACATTTCTTTGGTGTTTCTTCAACCTTACCAGCGAGAAATAAACAACAGCAAGCGGTTACGTACCGAGGAAATTGTCTAAATGAGTGAAACATATAAAATCTATGGAAGTAAACGGCACCAGTAGCCTTCGTATTACATCCTAAGTCCATTTTAAAGGCAGTGTCCATGATAAAACGTGCTCCTGTACAGATATCGTGTATATACCAGAGAGGTATAAAAACAAACATCTTACCTTCCTTTCGGTACCGCATTTCAGTTTCATAATCAATATTATCTAGTGCAGAAGGAGTATTCCGTAACTCCCTCTTGTCATAATACCAACAAGGCATTTTGGTAATTCGTGGTTCTACTAGTTTACTAAACCGATTAATTTTACTACAACACAATCTAGAGCATACTCATCATTTTAATGTCCGTTAGTAAATGATTTTTAGCACAATAAATTGACAGAACTATGTAAAACATTCACCCGAATGATTGTACTATACTATAAATTCAAAGATTGTACGTAAATCACAATGATCCTAGGGCTAGGATTACTATTTTCTAGGTTAGAAGGTTAGTAACACAGAACACATCCACAACCACAGAACATATATCAATCAGTCTTGTACAGTGTGTCCATTATCAATACATTGTACAGTGTGTCCATTATTAGATATAAACGATTAAGATTTTTGCTTATGTATTATTGGATCTTAACACGTTGACTGCGTTACATATCCCCGGTGATATGTGGGTTTCTTTCCGTATAGTGACGAAGCCAACTTTTGCCAAACATTCGCTGCGTGCGAAAGCCATATCTTCCTTCATTTTTAACGTATATAAGTGTTACCTTCTCTTATATATATGGTGTTACGTATAGCATTTTTATGGCCGTGCATTGCATTGTCAAGTCTACTGAATTTTTTGCCCAAGTGGAATTAGTTAAAGAAGAAATCGATTTTCGTTTTGTGCCATTAAAGCAGATAGTTAATCACAGATATACGTAAAGAAAATATGTATATCTAAGGTTAAACACAGGTTTTGAACAAAAGCTTTATAATCATTGCAATACCATCAAATTGGAATATCGAAAAATAATTCAAAATCAGATCATAAAAGTGTCGGAAACGTGTTAAATTGTATTTATTTTGTATCTTCGTTAAAAGAGACTTAGGAGCTCGTGACCAGTTTTGCCTAGATTCAAAAGAACATTAAATTTCAAAGAATTCATTGAAAGGAATCGAACTCCGAAGACCCGTCACATTTATTTTTGTTTGTAAAAGTAAATAGGTACCTATACTATTGCCCCAGCAGTGGAAATTCTCATGTTATCAATATTTAACAAAGAGGCCATTCCCTTGCATATTAAAATGAATTAAACTATTAAACATGTCCGTACTAAGACAGGGTTTAATAATCTGGGATGCTCGCGACAAACAATTGCGACTTTTGTTGATATGACTAACTGAAACGCGTAGACGGCCAGGGTACGTTACGTTTTAATCAAAGGTGAGTTTACAGTAGATTTGTCGTATCTTAATAAGATTGACCTATGGCCAACGATTATTCCCCATTCAATCAGTTCCTTTCTCGGAAAACATATTATAAATGCGCTGTTAACAATATTGACAAAATAACGGTCGACATTGGTGATTAATGGAAAATTATGGAACAAAAGCGGAAGACCACAAAATTCAACTGCTCTTATAATCATAGAAGTATGGCGTTTCCCGAAGGAACCGGTGAATACAAATGATTTTGCACACATTTGGACATAATCAGAAAGTAGTTACGAAAAATCGCTACAACTACCTAGTTCGTTTTCATTTTTTAAAAGTGCGCAAAAAATCTTCAAATGAAGGAGAGGCACTATTCGGGTTTGTATAGCTCAATAGCTGACTCTACTTGGAAAAAGATCAAACGTATTATTTCAATGACCAAAAACTAAATAACTTTAATCGATGCTTTACGATGTTAATTAGCATTTTGAGATTTAGGTTCTATCCTTCATGGTGCAACTGTAAGGTCCAGAGGAAAATAATTGTATCAGGAACGAGAGAAGGCACTCGCAAGAGAGAAATGGCACGTGTGAACCAGACTGGTGTGATTAAAACTTCAACCAAAGTACTCTTTGCTTCAACTGTGAATAGCTCGAAAAGACGAAAACGGTGGGAAGTGTGTGGTGAAACTGGAATAAAATGTCATGTGGCCCCTCATCAGGCTGTTGGGACTGTTCCTAAAATGTTTAATGTTATTGCTTATTGGTGTAGGTAGGTACTAAAAAATGCACAATGTATAGGTACTTACGACGACCTTCTAGCAATTCCAATTTAACATTCGTTACTACGACAGAGGTTATAAAACGTTGAGATGGTAGGTACTTTATACCTATTCATGAACAATACCTGATACGGATAATGTACAATGTATTTCAGTATGTATTTAAACGAATAAATCGTGATTGTGGCTGATGACCGTTACATCGTTGTCGTGGTCTTTTATCAAAATTACAACTTTAAAGATACCGACCAATTTTACACGTGGGAATTTATTTGTGGAAAAAAGTTTGTTCTGTGGTTGCAGCCTGTAAGTGCTGTTGCAGAGAATGAGTAATTTATTACCTCCTTATTCGCACAATTATCAAGTCATTAAGACTAACATTAATCACTCATTATCAGAAAAGTTACGTGATTCCAAATCAAATCAGTTCTGAAGTAGGTATAATACGTAGATTAAAGTGATAATTAATATTATTTAGCCGTACTTTGGAACTTTATTTTGCAAATTATACAACTGCTAGGTATGCTATAAGCATTCCATTAATAACATAATACTATGATTATAACAAATCTATCTGACTATATCTTAAGCGATTATGCACAGCGCTGTAATACAGTACCCCCTCTTTCTTCTTACTCCAAGAGCTTATTAAAAATGTATCACAAGGAAGGATTTTATAAAAACCCTTTAAATGTAGAAGTTGTTGATGCCGTCATAATTTGAGTAAAGTCTGGCTTTCATACCACCAAAATCACCATTTTACGAAGATCAGTTTTAGATAGCCGTCCTGTAAATATTTTGGACGTAGGTATTGCAACTTGCAAGCTCTGCAGAAAACCTAAGCGCTATAAGTTACGTCCTACTGAGATTTGACGATACCCTTCCTTCGCATGATACACTTCATGTAAAGAGTTAAGAAGCGACACAATTTCAAACAAATGTGAAAGGTCGTTTACAAAAGTCCATTCTATGATTCCCACTAAAAGAGCAACTGATATTCATATGTGCGATCCAAACTAGAGTATGGTTCTCTTATTTGGTATCCTTACTATGACTGCCATAAAACAACCCTGGAAGCAGTGCAGCGTAAGTTTCTGAAGTTTTTATCGTTTAAATTGGACAGAGGCGACCAGTTTTGCAGTGAGCGCCGGCTACCTGCGATGATTGCCGTGACTGTTTTTGTCCTAAAAGACGTCTAATAAGTAGAATGAGCGAAACCATAACCTTGTCAGAAAGCAACTAGGGCGTGGGCGTTTTGCTTTCGACGGAATTTGTTGACAAATGAATGACAATAATGAGATATATAATTTTCACACTTTTTACTTCTTTGATAAAAACTAAAACAAAACAACTAACAATAAGTATATGCATTTTTAATTGGCGGAAATGTGACATGTTTCGATTGGTATCTTCGTGCACCCTCGGGTCCTTAAGTTATAGCGGGCGTATATAATAAGGAGGGATGATTTATATATCAAATCTGCGCTAATAACATTAAAATACACATAGTAAGTAGGTACAAAGTGCATAATATGGAACAAACACAACTTATTTTGTGTCGCGTAAATACCTAATCTACTTTCTCTATTTCATTATTTGGTTTGGTACTTCAAAGTTCAAATCCGATGCCTTGAATAGTAGCAAATAATACCTAATGATGAGAAAAATTACTTGTCAATTAGGTCTTTCCTATTTCCCGTTTAAATAAGGGCTTCCTTGAGCCATGAGACAAGAACGACCTATATTGCTAACTAAAATATATGATATTATGATATTGATTATCTATATTATTAATTTATTAGAAAACATGATCTTATTTGTCAGACAAACACATCATACCTATATCCTGTATTTGGTTCAGAGCAAATTGTAACTGGGCGACATTGAGAGGGAGCGAAAATAAGAAGTTTGGATTTTATTTTTTACTATAATAACACTACTTATAAATTACAGAAAGATTTTATTGTAATACTTTTTGGTTGCACAAAGTATTTTACAAAACTGAAGCTTACTTTGGCAATGAGGCCTACTCTGTTTATGCGACCTAACCTTTTAGTGCACTTTCACTTTCAAAAAATGAAACGCACTTTTGCACTCCTTATGTCTGTCTGTCTGAGTCACAAAGCCTCCGGAACTACACCACTTACAGAGTTGGTATTGGTGTCATTCGACCAGAAATTAAAAATTATGTCATGTTTGTATTCATGAAATGTCCATAAGGGCTATTAAGCTCGAAAAAACAAATTTGAAAGTGCACTCTTTGCCTCTTGCTCACAAGCGGCTTAACGAATTTTTTTTAATTGACACCTGCTACTTGTTTTACATTAGAAGAATTAGAAGAAGGTTTCATATAGTATTTTAGCTTTGGTTTGCACATAGGGAAATAGTTACATTTCACTTCTTTCAGTCAAATATAAACAGTTGTTTTATTTTAATAATCTCTCTTATGAATAGTAAGCTAATATATCATGTAAAGAAAAATATAAAATTCTACCCCAAAATTTTAATTTTTTTTATCAAGCGAAATTCTCGGATCAAAAAGCTTTTAACTTCAATTCAATTTTGTAAAATTTCCGGGAGAGCGCCCCCGTACCCCGCCTTTTTGTGTTGGTTTGGGGGGGGGGGTTATTTAATACCCCCAAACCACCAAGTGTGCCAGTAATAGTTCCAAATGTTCTTTAGACATCCTCAACCAATTTTTATATTCTGGCTCAACTTCAGCTGCTAATTCTCTTCTAATAAAGTTGATGAAGCACCATTATATTTCTCTTCGGCTCAGTCATTTTATTATCCAGCAATGCTTCTTTTTTGTTTTTGTCCATTTCTTCTGCAAGTATTTTGGATAATTCGCCGCATATCTTCAATACCTATACAATTCCGCACTGCCGTACGCGTACCTAACCTTTCCGACCATGCTTAAATCAACACTAAACAACTAAACAACAATACATGTAAACGATCACTAAAACAAACGTACTACATTTTACAAATTATTTCATTTAGTAACTTCCTTTAGCTACTTGACATGTGTAAATTCGACTTATATCGTTGCAGATGTGCTACAAAAAGCAAAGGGAAAAGGAGAAGGTTCTTCAAACAAATATGACGAAATAAGCAATTAGATATCTAGATAGAAAATGAAGGTGAATACTAAATAGAACATTATTACTGTAAAATTTTCAGAAAGGTAAATCATTTCTCCATAAAAATGCCCATAACAATTAAATAAGAAACAATTTCACAATGATAAGATAAAAAACGCACGCACTGCACAACAAACAGGTATGAGTGATTCACAACCAATCACATTATTTTTGCTAATGGAGGGGATAAACGTTGAAAGTATTTAAATACCCTTTTTCCAATGATATTTACGATTACGATGGTACATAGCCAGCTGTAATATTTATGTAATAATAAGCATACGTAATTATTGTGCTTTGTTCCATCAAGTTTTTTAAAATCCTGTGATAATTTTAAGATATTAGGTACCTACCTATATAATTTGAATGGATTGCCTGTGCTGACGACCGACGATAAATTATTAAATGCAACCTTTTTTAGGCTTCAAAATGAAGTATTTAATCGTACTGGCTGCTATTGTAGTTAGAATTCAAGCAGACTCATTTTTGGACCAAGGGCAAGAAGAATGGAAATCTTTCAAGGTTAGTGTTTAAATGGTTGCTTGTCCCTAAGCATAAATGTTGTTCTTCAAAGGAGTTTGCTCTGAAAAATAGGTACCAGAAAAGTCTCAAGTTTAAAAATTTGATAGTTTGCTTGACCCTTCAATCATATGAATGTGAATGATAAAGTTATACACAATGCGCATCAGTGATTTAGGATGGGGCATCATAAAGTAAGGGGTATACTTGTAGGTATACACTTTCATTAATAATTTAAATCTGAAAATGTACATACCAGCATAGTTTTTTACGATCTATCGAAAGAAAATATTGTAACGTGATTTATAAATTCGGGTTCGATTTATATCAATATTTATTAAACAAAACTATAAAAACCGTACAATTTATATCAATTATTTATATCACACACACTTCGCAATTTATATTTCCGCGCTCGATTTCGTTCGGTAGTAGACTGGCGCGATGTTCGGTCCGCAACCATTTATACACGCAAGCAATGTAAGTCCCGAACATCCGCGTACATTCTGGAATCTACACAATCCACTATCGCGCGCGTAGAAAATTCCAGAGCGCCAAAGGCGACGTCATGTCTGGAGCATTTCCGTTACAATATTAACATGATCATTTCACTATCGCGGTTTCACCGCATGTCGATGGCAACTTTATTATTATAAATCGAACATCCTGTATTTTGCATTTTCGAAATCTACATGAAAAGGTACGTGGTTTAATACCACATTTCCTTATACCCAGCATCAAAGGTTTTCAAGTTATTCAAGATTTTTCAACATTTTTGACGTTTGACTGCCATTCTTTTGAGCCTATGACTCCGTTGATTTGAATTTCAAAAAGTTTTCCAAACCAACAAGGTGTTTTAAAACTAATGGTCAACTTTAATAACTTCAAACCTTAAAATGTTGATTTTTTCAAATGAAACATGCTTTATTTTTTCGCACTTTCAAAGGACGAAAAAATTCTACATCAATCAATTATTGCATTCCCTATTATGCTTTCGGTTTTATTTTAGATGTTCTAAGATCGTGACTGACTCACTGTTATACATAATTTTCTTAGGAGGCCTTGAAATAAAGACCTAACAGACAAATCTTTTTGCGGTTATACGAGGGACACTAGAAAAGAAATCTGCCTTATCATGAAACAAAAGACATAGGATTGTTTTGATGATTTTATTTTTCAATGCAGTCTCCCCTAACACCGATGCACTTAAGCCATTTGTCTTTTAACGAAATAATACCGTTGGAAAAAACATTCCTTCTTTGTTTGCAAAAAAGGCGTCAACAGCCTTTTTTAGAAGAGGATCCATTGTCTGGATTCTAATGGTGCACCCCAATCTCATCACTCGTCACAATTTGTGACAAAAAATCAACATCTTTTTGCAAAGCTGCCAAATTTGCATTTTGCACAACTCTTGTTTAGGCTGCAATCGCGGTGACACTTTGCTCATATTCAAATCGTGAATGATGCTACGTTCGGATATTCCCAAATGCCACGATTTTCAAGAACCATATCTTCAACTTTGGCGTCCCGTCAAGTTAGAATCCTGAAATGCGACTAATACAAACACAAACAGTCGATGGTTCTAATAATGTAATCTAGGTTCAGGCATAAAACTTAAGTAAATGTAGGGTGTATGTGTATCTCATTTTGCAGTTTGTTCTCATATTTGACAAATAATTTTGAAATTCCTCCCATAGTTCAGGTGTGTGTGATGTCACTCATGCTATACCCTCACAATCTTACAAATATTATAATCCACACTACTTTAATAGGGTTTATTGGATCTGAATCTCTTATATAGGCATGTAGGCTTCAAAATCACCAAGACTACAAAAGTTCTGACAATCAGAAACGATACCGCCCATCAAATCCATTAGATACACACAACGTATTTGTTCACGTTCAAATACTCATGTCTTGTGATTCATGTAGACATCATATAATTCGAATTACGTGAAAGTTTTTTTATTTGTTTACAGGAGACACACAACAAAGAATACGAGAATGAGACTGAAGAAAAATTCCGCATGAAAATTTATATGGAAAATGTCCGTAAAATTGAAATACACAACCAACGTTACGCAAACAACCTCACCAATTACAAATTAGGAGTTAATAAGTTCGCCGATATGCTGTATCACGAGTTTGTACATACATTCAACGGATTTAATAGAAGCAATCATTTGACGCCCGAAGAGCATGAATCTGACGGAATTCCCTTCATTCCCCCTGCACACGTGGAATTACCGAAATCGGTTGATTGGAGAACAAAGGGGGCTGTAACAGACCTTAAGGATCAAGGCCGTTGCGGATCTTGCTGGAGTTTCAGTGCAGTAAGTATTGGATGCTATTTTTTTGACGTTCGTACAAATGATTATTGTCTTCGTAGACTGGCGCGTTGGAAGGCCAACATTTCCGTAAAACTGGAAAACTTGTTAGTTTAAGTGAACAAAATTTGATCGATTGCTCAACTCAGTTTGGTAATAATGGTTGTAAAGGTGGATTGATGGACAATGCGTTTAGATACATAAAAGTAAACCAAGGTATTGACACTGAAGAATCATACCCTTACGAAGCTGAAGATGGTAAATGTCGTTATGATCCGAAAAACTCAGGTGCTACTGACACAGGGTATGTTGATATCGAATCTGGAAATGAAGAGCAACTGAAGTCTGCCGTTGCTACTGTTGGCCCTGTATCGGTTGCCATTGACGCCGCCCACCAGTCGTTCCAATTTTATGCAGAAGGAGTGTATGATGAACCCGAATGTAGTACATCCCAATTAGATCATGCTGTGCTGGCTGTCGGATACGGTACCTCAGAAGACGGGCACGATTATTGGATTGTTAAGAATTCGTGGGGTCCATCATGGGGTCAACAGGGATATATCTTAATGGCCCGTAACAACGAAAATCAATGTGGCATTGCAACACAGGCCAGTTACCCATTAGTTTAAGTTTACCTTTAGTTAGAATATGCCTGTGTAACATAATTTTTCCAAAAATATAGCAATATGAAATGTTTATTTGTATTAATAATTAAGATTTGGAAATAAAAGCACGACATGAAAGTGCACATGTTTCAATATTTGGACTACAATGCTGACGAGTCCCGAATTAAAAAGTGAGTAAACAAACTTGAACTCTGCACCACTGTTACAAAGCACCCGTTTTCCACCATAGAGCATCCCATGCATGAAAGCACTAAGATCATTTTTGTATTACTGTAAGTTGCATTATGTTATCCAGAAATTCTACCTCCAGTGCTTGTTGACTTCACCTACGTTTCGGGCAAACTCCACTCTCGGGGCTAAAATACACACACTTTAGTCCTTTGGTATACCTATAATATACTAATTCTCTACGGTTATTAAATAATGCACTGATTCCGGATTCTTGTTGATTATTAAATTGAATAATAACATACATTTTTCACAACGTGATTTTTTACATTTCAGAATTCACGATAGATAATATGAAAAAATCACATTGCTTTGGAAATAACTGACAGTCGTGCCAAAGCGTATCTTAGCAACCCCGTAAGTACCCATTTGAAATGTTAAACGACACTCATTTCTGCTGCTGTTTCGCATAATTTTCTGATACTCCTTTTGCAATGTACTGGCATTGACTAATACTCCCCCCAGTATTAGTCAATGGTAAGTACTGGATAGCGAAATTCGAGAAATTGCGCAAGCATCCAGAATTAATTTAATTCAAAAAGAGAGAACCGTTTCATTGTTGTCCCTTTTGTTAGAATAGGTACACTGTTTAATTTACAAACCTAGATCTAGAAGTTATTTAGTGAATATCAAAGTGGGTGTGTAAAAAAATAGATGTAATAGTTTTGTCTGTGTGATGCATTTTGTAATTTCTGTTTATTTGAATGTTCCTGTTGTAGGTATTAATATAAATGTTACCTATTATCGGAGTTGCTTCTTCACCGTTGTCCACATTAAACCTTACACCTTTGCTTTGGGTTTGGAAACTACCGGAGTTTATGGCAAAGAAGGAGTTTATGGCAAAGAAGGGGTGGATTTGATCAACGCAAATGCACTTGCACAGGAACTTCAATGTAAAAACTGCGCCTCGAATCGCCCTGGATCCTGGAAACCTGTTCCGCTGGATATTTTATTTTTTTTTTAGTTCAAAACTTAAATGTAAGCGGTTAATTAATTTATCACTACTAAAATAAATAAAAAGGCTGTTTACGGAAGTACTTAGGTATATAAACATTTCTTGCATAAGTCGTAGAATAGCTCTTTGATGATTTCAACTCTCGCTCGTGTGAAAAACTTCATTTACGTGTATCATAGCTTTAACTAGAATAAAAGAACGGCCCTGATTGTAAGATGCATGTTGACAAAATTCTGATTTCGACGAAATTAGGTATCTGGGGGTTTTTGAACATGAAAATCACGAATATAGAATTAGTTTTTGAAAATTCAAAAAAAAGTTCCACTGCAATTCATGGCCGGACAACGAAAATGGAGAGAATTCCACGAAATTTGTTGTGTACCTACATACTTGATGAGGAACAGAATTGTCGAACGGTTTCAAACAAAAGTTACCTAGACTCGTTTGAAGATTGGGTCCCCCACCTACCATGTGAGTGATCTAATTTCGCATGTAGTTAATTGAAAATGTCGCATATAACAAAAAAATAACGATTGATTGTAATGGAAGTGGAATTCTACTTAAATAGTTATTTCCCACCAACCGCAGCCACGGAATTTTTGGAATAGAATTTGCAGACTTGAACACCATGATCGACATATCGAATTTTTTTGTGATCATTTAATCATAATATCGGAATTTGTTATTTGTGACATTTTCAATTAACTACACGCGAAATTAGATCAGTCACTACTAGGCGGGGGACACTTTGCGCCCGTTCGTGGTACGAATTTTGAAAAAAAATTCAAAATCGGATAGGGCATACCCGAAAAGCTATTCAAAGACGTGCCACCTATGTTTGTAACTCTTACGGTTGCTGAGAAAAAAATTAAACAAGAAATCCAAATTTCACCACTTCCTTGGGGGTGGCTCCCAAACGAAACACGTTGGACCCTCGGTGGAAAAAGTGCTTGTCTTGATCCCCTCTATCACCTATTTTTTTTTACAACTGTCATGTAACACCCTGTATAGGGTTTGCTAATCGTTAAATCATAATTAAAATTAATCCCTTGTGTCCTTTTGACACTGAAACAAGTAAGCGTGCAATTCTGATGAGATACCATGCCAACGAGAGTCTGTTAATCACCGAAATAGCAAATTATTCCCTAATAGAGCAATAATGATCGTCATACACTAAGTACTCATTCATCATAACAACGAATGATATTTTATATATGTCCAACCATTCGAATCACTTGGAAAAATACTGAGAAGATTTACACCTATACTTATAGGTATAAGTTTACAGTTCTTGGTACCTACCCGTCAAAAGATGTTGGTATTTGCAGGATTTTAACGCATTTTCCAAAATACCGAAATGATCCGCAAATTAGGGCATTATCCGCCCACCTAAGCGTCTATCCATATGTCTTGCGGATTATCTTCATATTAATGACTAACACAAAACATGTTTAGTTTATTTTATTGATCGTCTGCACATACAATAAATGTGATGCCGACATTTTAGTCAATATCACAGTTTACCCGAAGATACGAGTATATACAATACCATTATATATATTATGCTATGCCTATACCACAGATTTGTAGTTAATCTGTGCCTATACGTACTGTACCCATATTACCTATATTATATTACTATAAGCATTGATTAAAAAATTGAGTTTTTAGTCAATGCTATAAGGCATTCAAGAATTTAAGATCAATATAACACTCTCCAGTGAAAAGTATAAGTCGAATAGGAACGAACGAACGGGCGGCCATAGTGCAAAATTATACCTATCTATTGTATTTTTGATCATTACACTACATACACAACTTGACCTTGGTACGAATATTCAGAGCGAAAATATTCATGGGGCTTATCTATACTGGGTCATAGGGAAATCACCCAAACTATTCTATTAATAATCAAAAAAATAAAAATGGATTGCATGTCGTGGATATCAGAGGGCACTGGAGTTCAAACCATATTGTATTCCAGAATTATTTTTAAATCATTAGAATTGAACTCACTATACCGATAAGTACCTGAAATGCGTTATTGAAACGCGTACAAAATGTGCAGACCAAAGTAGATTGGGGCTAATGCGACTGCAATTATCAATTATCAGATTTGGTCCAAGGTTCCTCCTATAATAACTTCAGACTGTTTACTTTTCGTATTTTTTCTGTATACTGAAATGTACGCCAGTTCTTATCAAATATACCTAATGGCTCGAGGAGACTACACATAGTTACGTGCAAATGCTTTAGGTAGTTAATGCAAAAATTGATAAACCCTTTACTACTTAATTATAATTAACAAAATTCATAACTTTTTTGGGCCCTTTGCCTATATCGTGCCTTATGGGTAAATCACCAATGGGATTAATATGCTCGGATTAATGTAAAATCGACAGTTTACGATTACAGGTTTCACTGGTAGTGTTTAATTAAAAAAAGGGTAGGGTATAAAAAATTAGGACACTCCATTTTCGAGATACTTATTCACATTCAAGTTTTTACATCGGCAGTAGATATATCTAGACGTTCCAATGCCTTTTGAGAATAGGTACCTTTCTCTGTTCTGCAGATATTTGGCATTGAAAGTTTTGACATCACCAGTAGATGTGTCTCGTTAAAACATTCCACATACCCTTTAGTACTCACTTCCGATACTTCTTTCTTGATATCCGTTTCGATCTAATCAATTAGATATGATGCCGTCCAGACGATTCATGAGCACTCTCCTCCGACAGGGCGCTTTCTTGCTCTTAAAGAATACTCTTTGCTTTCGCCTCTAAAAAAGGGCGACGAAAATGTAATTTTCCTCTCTAGTGAGGAAAGTAAAAAAACAATAAAATTGCGCCGTTAACCTTTTCAGGAAAACCTTAACGGTCAAATGTGCTCACTCGGCACTCCCTATAATTTATAATTATAATATTCTTTAAATGAATATTTTAAACCCCCACTAGGTCCACCAGGGGGTGAAAGACATCCAAGAGAGGCGGCCAAAAAATGAGAATGAACTTATAGGTATTACTCATCAAATAAGGTAAATTGTAGCAGCTGTTTTACTGAAGCAAAAGTAAAAGTAGAAAATTCTTCAAAGCGAAATGTGACGAAAAAAGCAGACAAATATCTAGATCAAAAATAAAATATTACTATAAAATTTTCAGAAAGGTATAATTTCTTCATAAAAATTAAATAAGAAACAATTTCGCAATGACAAGATAACAACGGACCGCACTGGACAACAAACACGCGTGAGTAATTCACAACAGATCACATGATTTTCGCTATTGACGAAGAGCTTGTGGAAGGGATGAACGTATTTAAATACTCCTTTTCCCCACTGTTATTTACGATAGTAGATAGACATTAGACAGCTGTTTTATTTGTGTATAAGCATACGTAATTATTGTGCTTTGTTCCGTTAAATCCTTCTGTGATAATTTAGGATATTTAGGTATGTAATTTGTATCGATTTTATCATGAATGTGTTGACGACTTTTGTTAACGTTACTAAATGCAACCTTTGTTTTAGGCTTCAAAATGAAGTATTTAATCGTACTGGCTGCTATTGTAGTTGGAATTCAAGCGGTATCATTTTTCGACCTAGTGCAAGAACAATGGAGGTCTTTCAAGGTTAGTGTTTAAATGGTTGTTTACATAAAAACAAAGGTTACGTCTGTGATCAAAGGTAACTCAAAAAAGCCGCGTTTGGAAATACCTGATGCAATTTCAGTTTGCTTTAACAGCGACGCAAACGTGTTTCCTGAAATAAATTTGTTATTGCAATTTTTTCAAAATGCGTATATTTAAATTCAAGGAAAAAGTTGACCTTTGATTATTGATAAACTTTGAATTTTGAAATTGTTGACACACAAACAATTTTTAATCACAGGAATCTAAATTACGTCAATATGGTTTAATTTTAATGTAGTTACCTATACCATTGAATTTATACCTACACGCTCAAAGCAGTTGTGAACAATACAAGAATCGATTTGATAGGTTGCTTGACCCTGTAATCCTATAAATGTGAATGATAAAGGAACTTTATAAACAATGTGCATCAGAACATCAGTATCATAATACTATCATGTAACAAACTCTTGGAACTTGATTTCATATGACCTAATTCACCATTGTATCAAATGCGTACATTGTTATCATGGCAAATTGGGTCAAAAACAATACTAAAGTCCTATACTCATTTTGGTTGTGTGAATATTTCAAGATATGAGATATGCCATTTTTGTTTCTGGTACTAATTACTTACCCATTTCATAATTAGGTACATAAACCGTGATCAACAAGAACAACGGGTTATTTCCTTGTTGATAATCTCATCAAGTGATGCACGGTGTAATGGTGATGCTACCCAATACATACTTAGGTAGGTTACTTACAATTTCAGAAACTGCTGAAACATTTGGATATAGTTGTTAATGTCTCTTTACTCTTTAGTTCCTTTGAATTTATCTCTCAAAAGAAAAGTTAAATTAAATTACACGTTAGCCATCCTCATAACAATTTAAAATTTAAGTTTATTATCCCACAGTCTTGCCTACCCTGATAACGATTGTAGATTAAAGTTATTGCTTGATCAAAAGATTTGTAATCTACAATTTGTGAGCTTAAGAGGATGCTGTTACCTATTTCTTTTAACCCCATTGGATTCCCATGTCATTCTTATCAGCGAATGTCCAATTTATTATCAACACGTGCCTTACGAGTGATACGTGCGAGAATCACTCGCCTTATAATCTGTTTGACAAAATGTTTATTTTTGAAAGCTGTTGTGATTAGAACATGTAATTATTCTCTTCTCTAAAATTAAATCCAATATTTTTATGCAATATCGAAAAGTCGTAAACATATAGGTATAAGAATAAATATAAAAAGAATGCATGCGCAAAACTATTACCTATTTATGGAGAGATTTTAATGAAATTTGATATTTGGTCCTATTTTGCAAAATATGTACAAATGTTTTGAAGGTTCTGTATGTATAGGTACGTCAAAAAAAATACGCTGTGGAAAATCGCAAGTGCGGCGGATTTTATTGCTTGTTTTAGACTTTTACATACATATATGTGCGAGCATATGTGGTACAGCCTGATGTATAAAAGGAACTGTAACTAGTATGTGACTACTTAATATAATCACAAGCTCTCTTTTTTGAAAGAAAATCAACCCAAAAGACAATTACCCTTCGTTTTCACGAAAACTATATTTACTTATAGTGAAAGTGGTCAACAAATGTTTTTGCCAACGAAATTAGTGCATAAATGAATATTTTGTTTCGCTAACCCGACCAATAATAAAGAAAAACAGGAATGCAATGTGTTTTTGAGAATTTTTGTTAAGTATAATTTTCTATTTCATATAGTCCAGGAAATAGAGACTGAAAATGGACCATTTCCTGCAAAACGAGAAGTAGTTCCAATTTTTTTTGCATGTCATGAAAGAATATCTGGTGGTTAAGAATCCAAGTTTTCGACCTCCCACCCCTTGTGCTTCCCCCGTACCACCCTTAAAACCAAAGAAATTTGGTTGGTTTTTTAGTTTTTCAATCATATCTTTTTATAGGTTCATTTTACAAAAAAAATATTGTTATCAGAAATTGTAGACTATAAAATTTTACTCAACTTTGATATACACTACATTTTTTGAGAAATGTTTATTAAAAACGATATAGAGCTTCAGAGTTGCTTATATTTTTAAGAATTCTAAAATTTGTATGTAGATGTTTTAACCAAATTTTATACTTTATCTCTATAATTAAGAGTTTTATGAGAAAATATCTTCAACTTATCGTGGCATAAATACCTTTACGCTGCACCCTTACCAAAGGGGATGCATAATAATTCAACTTTCAACCCTTGCTAGTGGGGATATTTGAATCACTGTGAGATTGTAGGGCTTTCTAATATACGTTTGAAACAAAAAATTATCTCACTTCAGTTCAGCTTCATCCTGGACTAATAGAATAAAATGCATTTCTTCTAGAAAAATTGAAATACTACTACTTCGCGATTTTCTGACCACCTTTTGTAAAAATGATCACTTTACTGACATTACAGAGTTTTTCAGAACAAGTAAAACTTTATGATAATTTGACAAATATTTTTTAAATTCCTCCCGTAGTACAGATGTGTGCGATGTCAATCATGTCTGTCTTCTAGATAACCCACACTACTTTGGTAGGGTTTACTGAATCAGCCGAGAGATTTACTGCTGGTTTTACTGTACATCTAAGATAAACTTAATTCAAAATTCAAGGTGTATGGTGTTGAATCTTATGTAGACTGTCCAAGTTCTGACAATCAGAATGATACCGCCCTTCAAAGACTGTCTTGTGATTCATCTAGACACCATATAAATGTTTTTTGTTTGTTTACAGGCAACACACAACAAAGAATACGAGAATGAGACTGAAGAAAAATTCCGCATGAAAATTTATATGGAAAATGTCCGTAAAATTGAAATACACAACCAACGTTACGCAAACAACCTAACCAATTACAAATTAGGAGTTAATAAATTCGCTGATATGCTGCATCACGAGTTTGTACATATAATGAACGGATTTAATAGAACCAATCGGTTGACTGCCGCCCACGCTTTGCCCGACAAGCATGGATCTGACGGAATCACCTTCATTCCTCCTGCACACGTGGAATTACCGAAATCGGTTGATTGGAGAACGAAGGGGGCTGTAACAGAGGTTAAGGATCAAGGCCATTGCGGATCTTGCTGGAGTTTCAGTGCAGTAAGTATTGAATGTTTTTTTTGACGTTCGTACAAATTATTATGGTTTTGTTAGACTGGAGCGTTGGAAGGCCAACATTTCCGACAAACTGGAAAACTTGTTAGTTTAAGTGAACAAAATTTGATCGATTGCTCAACTAAGTTTGGTAATAATGGTTGTAACGGTGGATTGATGGACAATGCGTTTAGATACATAAAAGCAAACCATGGTATTGATACTGAAGAATCATACCCTTACGAAGCTGAAGATGATAAATGTCGTTATAATCCCAAAAACTCAGGTGCTACGGACAGAGGGTATGTTGATATCGAATCTGGAAATGAAGAGCAACTGAAGTCTGCCGTTGCTACTGTTGGGCCTGTATCAGTTGCCATTGACGCTGCCCATCAGTCGTTCCAATTTTATGCAGAAGGAGTGTATGATGAACCCGAATGTAGTACATCCCAATTAGACCATGGTGTGCTGGCTGTCGGATACGGTACCTCAGAGGATGGACACGATTATTGGATTGTTAAGAATTCATGGGGTCCATCATGGGGCAAACAGGGATATATTTTAATGGCTCGAAACAACGAAAATCAATGTGGCATTGCAACACAGGCCAGTTATCCTTTAGTTTAAGTTTAGCTTTTGTTAGAATATGCTTGTGTAATGTAAGTTTTCCAAAAATATTGTACATTTTAGCAATAGGAAATGTTTATTTGTATTAATAATTGAGATTTTGAAATAAAAGCACAATATGAAAGTTGATATGTTTAAATATTTGAAGTACAATGTTGACTTGTACCGTAGCCTACCGATAGATCTAGCCGTGACATTGATTTAGTGACGTCACAATTGGAGATGGGCCACTGCAACGCGATACTATGTGTTTAAATGCAATTTGATTCGCGTGCGTACTCATTGAACGCGAAAACATTAAGTAATTACTTATTTTGAGCCTCAGGATTGTTATATGTTGTTTCCTAATTATAGACACGTGTTATTATGCAATTTTATTAAATACGTACATAAACAACAAATACTCACTGAAAACCGAACTGAAAACAAATAAAATTTAAACATTCTAATACACACATCTGCCTTTTTTAGCGTAACACAACGAAGTTGAGGTAAGGCTTATGTGCTCGTTGTTCCCTCGTCTGTTCCATCGAGATCTCGGCCCCTGGACTACCTAGAGACTACAGATTTTCGGTCATTTGTAGTTGCAAAGGTCTATATTTTCCCGTAACTCATCATTTACATCCTTTTCATATATGATGACTGATTTTCAAAAATGGTGGGATACGTGTCTTCGGCAAGTTTAATCTGGTCTCGTGGAACTGTTAATACTGTATCGTCTTATCTAGTCATCTTGTCTACCCGAATAATGAAAATGTCGGAGAAATGCTTTATATAAACCCTGGGGTAACTAGTAATTTCAAAATTGTCCCGGTGAATACATCTTAACCACTTCTTTTGATTTTCGGAAAACGAAAAACCGTAAGGAACCTTGTCTCTTGAACTATAATTGCTTTTGCAACCAGGGACGCAGCACGTATTTGGCATTTTCGTACTTATTCTGTTCGAATACAGTTAATTTAAGTGTACAACATTAAACTACTTGGAATTAATTACATTAAAAGTCGATATGACGGCCGCCGTCAGTTGTGACGTCAACGCAATAGTGGGGATGAGTGTCACGGCTAGTTCTATCGGTAGGCTACGCTTGTACCAACCTATAAAGTATGTACATAAGTTTCTATAGCAATGGGTACGATCAGCCGAGCAACTGTTGCTTGCCTGACACAGTTAACCAAAATCGTCCTGAAACCTTCATTTATTCACAATCATCCTGTAATGTGTAGCATAATTAGTATCTACAAGGGTAAGGAAGTTGTACATAATCCACATGCGGTCAGTAATGACTTCTTCCCTCCCACTTCTAAACTCTCCGCTTGTTAGTTAGGTGGCGCTACACGCAATTTATTAACAAATTTGACATTGTATAAAACTTGAAGGTCCGTATTACGTCTAGTGAAATTTCAAAAGGCCAGTGATAATATTTATATACATATTAACTAACTGGTATATTTATATTAACTACATTGTGTGAAAGAAAAAAACTGAAGTCCCAGTCAAAAACAAAGTTTAAGAGTAAGTTAGATACCTAACCTTAAACCTATAATATCATGTGTTTGAATTTCTTCATTTCAGTATATTAAATTACTTGAATTCTACCTTTTGCTAATGATAATATCGGGCCACATTCAAATGAGATGAAAAAATCGTACATACGTCCGAAAGGGATTCATCTTCGTGGAAACTCAAAACTTCCCCGTCATGTAAGTAACGTACCGCAAGTGTTTGTTTTAAATCATATTTTTAGTGCAGTTTTAACTTTTAATGGATGGTTGGCATGTTATTTACTTGAATTAGCTACAAGAAATGTTATCGGACGCAAGATGCTCCAAACGCTTTACAAGGTTACAAAGAAGAATTTCAGTTTCATATACGAGTTTTCCTTTGTATTAAGAATGGAGAGTGTTAAATAATATTGTGTGCACCTATGTGTAAATACCCTGTAATTAAAATATGAAAGAAACATTCGTACAAACTGCGCAATGTACTTAACCTATAAATGTGGATAGGTACCTATTTAAGTGTATTTGTGCTAGGTATTCCATTTTTACTTAATTAAATTATAGTTACAGTCCTGTTAACATACAAACATTTGTACAAGTAATTCTATTGGGGATGGTTTCCAGGATGCTGATTTCTTTGCCGCTTGGAATTTCAAACCTATAAATCTTGAAATTATCTAATACCTACAGCTCGGTACAGGGAACACCTAAATAAAAAATATACGGTTCGGCCGTGATGATGGGTGCCTGTTGCTCGTTTTGAGTTTTGCTTTGTCTGTTATTTTTCTATCTATACGTGCAAAAAGCGATAATAAAAATTACTAATTAGATGACGGTTTGATGAGCACAGAGCAAAGCAAAGTGAATAAAATTCGAATCTGTTTTACCAACGAGATTTGAAACAGCAGAAAAATGACATTAAACAGATGTCGCTAATCGTGAAATTTAATTTCTTGCTTTATTTTCATAATATTTAAATATTATCAGTAATTATGATTGTGAATAAAATAGTATACGAACCTCGCGCGAAAGATTATTTCTCTCAGAAATAAACTGCCCTCGGCGCTTAATTCTTCGAGAAATCAGCTTAGACCATATAGTACATGGACTGCTATTAGCCCTATGCTTTCAATACAAAATGGGTGGTCACGGATAGAGTCGTAGTCGTGGGTATGTGAATCTCAGGGTAAACTAAGGTCGTATGAACACCACTCGGATCGCGTAAAGAGCAGCTTTCTAGTAACCGCGTAGTACGGGAAGCTTTTATATACTCTTCATTATTTGCTATACGTTCACAAATAATAATAAGTTTGCTTTTTTTGGGATATCTAGGCGATTAATTAATTGACGTTTGTGAATTTATAGGTTGACAGTCTCAAATCGTGTCTCATCGGACAACTTCGAACAGACTCGTTTACCCTGAAACTCACATACCCAGGCGATGTCCTTGACCATATTTTAGTTACAATTAGCAGTCCATGTACTATATGGTCTAAGGAAATAAGCTACTTCCGCGCTCAGTGCGTAATGTACTATTTCATGTCTACTTTCTGTCGGGAAATGTTAGTTTCCATGACAGAGGCAGAGCAGACTACATTTCCTGCCGCTTGTCACTTTACCGGACGCACCGTCACTTTACAGGTAAGTTCATAGCTCTCCGTTCATACGTTTCCGTTTGTCCGTTAGCCAATCAGAAGACAGCAAATTTTTAAATCGTACGTCGTCCGTTTACGACGGAAAAGTTGGTTGAAGTTGAACATTTACGTTTCCGTTGGTCCGTTTTTAACAAGAGTGAGGTTATGTTTGGTACGTTAACAGCGTTCGCCTACTCGTTCTTCACGGTAATATGCCAGATAGCAATGTGTTCTTACTTTCGTACCATTTTTACATACTGAAAATCATTGACGGTACAGTACAAAATAAAGTTTAGGTTATGATTATACTTGCAAATGTACAATGTGGACGGATTGCTATGAACCTTAACAAAATTTTCTATCCGTTTGACGGATCAACGCAACGGATGAACGGACAGCTATGAACCAACCTTACCGGCCCAAGGTTGTTTTATTAGAAAAATAACCTTGTTACTAGCCGCAGTTTTGACATTTCCAAATGACTCCTGTCATCACTGACTGTATATAAAAATTGAAATTTTGTATTAAAGACGATGTCATTACCTGACGGAGTTTGTAAATATCTGAATTTATTTTCGATATGAATTTTTTAATTGAAATGTAGAATAGAAAGTATCTTGGAGCATTCTTACATTACACGCAGTGGCGTAGCTATCGGGGTAGTAGGGGTTGCAATTGCTACCCGGCGCCAAGTACCGAAAGGCGCCGCGGTTAGTATCGTTTATTGGTTTATTTATTATATTACTTACATTTACATCGCGGTTGGGATTAATCAGAGTAGCAAAAATTCAACAAAAATAATCTTACAAGATTTAAATTTAATTATCTAACTGTGATACAGTAACCTGTAAGCTTATGTATAAAAGAAAGACCTTTATTTAACATAAAGGCCTATTGTATCTCGAAACTTGAAAATATCACATTTCAACTAAATGAAGTCATGCGAGGTGCACGTGCAAGGATGCGATGCGAAGCATTGAACGTTATCATTATTGCCCTGCACCTGCATGTGTATGCGAGTTAAGTTCATTATTATTTTTGGAGAAAGGCGCATTAATTGTTTTGCTACCCGGTGCATCGTACTCTAGCGACGCCACTGATTACACGAATAAACATTATTATTATTAATTATTTATTTATTTTATTTACTAACAAAACGGAACTTGCCCTTTTACATTGTCAGCAGTCAACGGTTCTGGCTTTAACAACTTAAACAAACAAAAGTAATAAAACAACAATAGTAAAAAAAAAACAAATACCAAAATGCAATATCAAAGATGTAACAAGACATTACGGACACTCGTTCAAGTTTCCTGGCTCGTGACCTATTATAGATTTTGTCATAATAGTATGCAATAACTCCTTTTTTAAATAATGTTAAGTTTACATTAATTATATTAGAATTGGTCTGGTGAATATATACATTGGTGGGTATGGCTACCCTTATCATTGGCGATTTTAATTTGTGACTGGTTCGACATGTAGGCACATAAAATATACTTTTTGGTCTGGTTTTATGAGCTGGAACATACAGATTCACAAGTGATAGCAAATTAGGACAGTCAATTCTATTATTTATCAATTTGTGCATGAAACAAATATCAGCAACTTCTCTCCTAGATTTTAACGGCATGATATGATTTTCCTCTCTAACTTCCCGATATTGATCATATTGGGGGTAAGTACCGTGCCTCTTAAAATGTAGATATTTTAAGAATTTATTTTGAACTGTCTCTATTTTTTTTTTATGGATTTGTAGACCGGAATTCCAAACTCTACTGCCGTACTCTAATTTAGATCATACCAGGGAGTTGTAGAGAATTTTTATGGAAATGATATTTTGAAATTCGGATGTATTACGTATTAGAAACCCTAAATTTTTTAGTGCTGAATTAACAACGTTATTTATATGCTCGTCCCATTTTAAGGTAATTGTAAATTCTACTCCTAAATCCCTAATTACTTTTACAGTTTGCAGTTTTTGTTGGTGCATAGAGTAATCTGCTTCAGTATAACAGCTAAACCAACTTTTCAAATACAACTATTTTTAAAAAAAAACCTTTATTCATTGCCTAGTAGAACTGATGATGTCAGGAGTTATTAGATCTTACAGTAGCCATTACTTTCCAAAATGATAAAGTGTGCGAATTAGTATTTATTTGTGCATATAAAACAACTCTTGTGTAAATACAAAAGTAGATTTTGAAGGACACTGCATAACTGCACACAAAGTTATAATTGAATCAAAGGCTTTCTTGCTCACAGCCAAGCATATATTCCACTAGATCATAATTATTTCAATATGTTTGAGTTCTGTACAGGGCCGCCGATAAGGCGGGGGGGGGGGGGGGCCCGGGGCCCGGCCAAAAGAGATTTTGAATTGTATTTTTAACAGAAATCTACATATGCATATCTCTATATGAGAGAGTAGAATATAAAAAAATGCACAGCAGATTTAAAAAACCATACCATTGAGCAAAATTTCCTAATTACGTCAAGTGGCAGAAGGCTCGCTAGAGAAATTAATTTTAAGTGAGTGATATTCACTTTTGCCATTGTTTAAGAGTATTTAAACAATGCTTTTGCTAATAAGAAAATCACCAGAGTTAAATTGTAATTTGGTTATTTGAATTCTAACAATTCTTAATAAGTTATGAAAAAACTGTGTCTGTATGAAAATTATTCAAATGTTCTCCTTTCAAATTCAAGCAGTCAAGATTGAAAATGTCTAGGTTAAGATAAGGGTGGCGAGGGACAACAAAAATTTCAATTATAGCCCGTATAGGGGCCCGGACAAAAAATATTCCCGGGGCCCGTCGAGGCTATCTGAGACCCTAACCAATAACCATACCAATACTCAGAAAAACTAATTTTTCCACTGTGTATTTATTTCAATACTAAAACTGTAACATACAAAGGAATGCTTATCTTACAATTAAAAATACAAGGGGTCCCAGAGAGCTTTGCAGTTATTTAGAACATAAAAATATAAGGTAAATAAAAAATGAACAAAAATAATAAATGTATGAAAAATAGTTTCATCTAGGTATGCTTTTTCAAGAAATGCCTTAGATTTTTCCGAGGATTTTTCATTCCCTTGGACTACTGATTTTATGGGCCATATTTTTAAATTACTTAATTAAATTTACTGGAACAAAATCGTTTGGAACCACATCTAAATAACGAGAACATAAAACCAATCTTGCATATAAAACTTGATATAAACACACATTGTTGGATTTCAAACCATTCCATCGAAATGTGTACATTAAATTTGCAAGTTGCTTTAAAAAATTATGGATAAAATAAAAGTGCAAAGCTCTGCAAGATTTTTATTACAAAAGTTAAAAGTAGGTATAAAAATCTGTGCTTCGTGATAAAACAATAATGTTAGTCCTGTTTGGTTTTTAAAGCATCTAACCTCTGAAGAAGTGGTGGATGTGAATGATGCCAGGCTGAATATAAGGAATCATATACAGGAAATCCAAGATTATCTTTATTCAGCTGAATTAGGGCTCTTTGCAGAGGCTCCGCTTTCTTCAATTTAGTAGCAAATTTATCTGCTTGAAACTCGAAATACCGTGAAAGACATGTCAACAAAAATGACAATAGTTCGTTATAAGGCACCATAATGTATTGCATTACAACTAGCAAACCAACCAGTACAGGTTGTAGTTTTGTCGGAAATCCCACCGCTTGATAGATGGGAGGGTAACGAAACATAAATGCGAATACAAGAAATACTAAAAGTAAATTCGTTTGCATGATAATTAGCCTTTTAGTGATGTGACTGTGTTTCCAATGTCCAAGTTCGTGCGATAGTACTGCTAAAACTTCATCGTTTTCACAACCTCCACTTTCTGGTTTGGCTAATAAGGTATCGAACAATACTATTCTTTTGGCAAATAATCCATAAAAGTAGGCATTACTGTGTGCGGATCTCTTTGACCCTTCGACCACATACAGCTGATCTAGAGGAAACTTGAGCTCCGATGCCAGTTTTTCTATGTTTGTTCTTAATTCACCTTCTGGTAGGGGTGTATATTTGTCAAATAAAGGAGCAATGTAGGATGGATATATTGTCAAAAGTACCATCAGAATTACTCCCACCGTAATCCAAAGCCAAACAAAGAAATATTCCCCACCATATTTCACTATTAATATTATAATAGAGCAAATCGGCAATGTTAAAGATTGGCTTAAAATATACGCCTTAATTTTATCAAGTGTGAAGAAAGTGGCCGTTTGCTTATTGAAACCATATTTTTCTTCAAGTACAAATGTATAGTAAATGGAAAATGGTAAATCCAAAACAGAAGACAAAGTTGTTAAAATAAACAACCAAATACAACTGGTCGCAACTTCACCTTCCCAAGGGCTGTTACTTTGCGAATAATTCCACACTTTCGCTAGTAACCCGGTATATATTATAAAAGTAGAGGTGATTATTGATACTGCACTCTTCACAAAACCGAAACTACTTTTGTCGATACTATACGAACGTGCCTTGTCAAATATATCCTTATTCATAACACCTCGAAGTTCCTGCGGTACATCTTTGGTATGTTGACATACTCGATACTAAAGCGGATATACAATTACGTATTGGAGAGTAATACAATATATAAACTCACCTGTCGGATTTCTAAGTACAATTCCCAAAGGTACTGTAGCCATAAAAAAAACAGTATAGAATACAAAACGTTAATATCATCTATCATAGTCATTTTCCAGTTAAATGTAAAGCAGCATCACATGGATTATAATAGTTGCCCTTAATCACCAACAATAAATGGCAAGTCACCTTTGATTAACAGAAAATGATCCACTAATACAGGCTTCGACCCTTTAATAACTCCACGCAAACGCTAAAGCTATACGTGTCCCTTAACCACTTCAACTAAATCATCCACAGGTTCACACCACAGATTAAAAGACTTGTCAGTTACAATTTTCAAAAGTAGGGTTAGGAGATGGCCTTCTGTTCGTGGTTCTTGGTGCTTCATCGTGTTATATGCAGCTGTGTCTCATGCATCAACACATGCATCAAAAGCTAAAGGCTGGTTTATAATTGGCCTAACCGTATTCCGTAAAAATTCAAACATGACAAATCAATGTATCTGGGGGCCGATTCTAACTGATTTCAACGGTCGAAAAAGAATTTCGACGGCGCCATGACACCAATTAAATATTCGCTTTCTTGCTTCCAAACGTTTACCTGGATAAGGTCTCATTATATATGACTTTAAAGGAAATGCTTCATCCCCCCACAAAAAACATTGGGAAAGGTTGAATTGTTCCTGGTAATGGTGAATAAGGAGGAAGCTTAATTGTCCCATTTTCTAAACCTTGACCAAATTTTGATTCGGTAAACACCCCACCATCCGCGTCGCACACTACCATTAAAACCAAACTAAATGTGTTTTTTTATAATTAAAAAAAGCACTCCCGGATTTTTTTGGTGCTTGTATACCTAGTTATGTGTTTACCATCAAGGGCACCACAACAGTTAGGCAGATTCCAACGTTCTTCAAATCTTTTTGAAATATGTTGATATTCATTGACTGTGGGTGCTTTTAAATAGATAGGTGATAACACATCCCAAATTGCCTGACATGTCTCTCGTATAACAAACGATACGGTGGATTTCCCAATCAAAAAGGACCAAGCGACAACTTGCATACTGCAACCGTGGGCGAGATAACTAAAATTTTAATATCTAGTACCTATTGTTTAAACAGAATTTATGAGAACTTACTACAAAGTGATAGCCAGTCTATGCTCAGGGCTTAATGCTTCCCTTTTGCTGTGTTTTTCCAACTTGTGCAAGCCGATCACAACATGATAAACATGAAAGAGGCTACTGCTATATCTTCCTCCAATACATCCATGTTCGACGATTTTATTTAACAACTTAATAAATAAATAGGTAGATTTCAACAATTGTATACAAAAACCAAAACTTCACTTTGACATGGTTATTTTTTGGAGAGCCAATAGTGAGAATGAAATCCCCCAGAATCGTTCGCAATTTTTGGGTACGTTCCACTTAACGCCCGCAACGACCACGACGCTCGGCTGCCGTTCCACATAACGACCACAGTCGTTATGGTCGCAATCGCGACGTCAGATATGACGTCATTACTAGCGACCGCAACGAGCCCACGGCGCTCGCCTATCGTACCTGGGTCAGCGTGGGCGTTCTAATTTTATAACCTTACATTCTTGACAGGAGACATTTCTAGAGACATTTAACTGTCAGACACTGATTGTTTGAACACGCATGCGTTGCAAATTTTTCGTTTTCGCTATGGAGAAAATATAATTACGTGTTTCAGAACGTAACCTTGTGGTGGACATTACACTATGGATGTTCTACATGCACAAACTGGTAAGTATTGTTGTGTTTTTTTATTAGGCCGCAGTTGGACGGCATTTATTTACTCTGGAAAGACGTTTATTTCCCATTTTTATGCAGAGGATCGTTGTTTTAGTTCAATTAATGCTCGGCCGGAGTTAATTAAGAAGTTGAAGTCTGGGAAAATCGAATCCGTAATTAGTGTGTTTAAATGTAATAAATTTTGTCTTGTTATTGTTAAATTCGTGGAAGGTAGCAGAGTGCTCGCGCTTTGCACAAGTGTTACTTTAGATAAGGAAACTTTTAGTTGTTTAATAACGAATTTCATAGGAATTTTGGCGTGTTAAAAACTCGTAAAAGTGCCAGTCTAAGTTGATTTACGATCGGTAATAGTTTCATTTATGCAATTATGCTATTGGTCCGCGGAGTCGACCGTTAAGCCTTTTCGGATCCGACATTCAAATTATTCATGGAAAAGCGTGGCAACGAGATTTCAAATTATTCATGGAAAAGCGTGGCAACGAAATTTGACGATACTGGGATATAAATGGTTTTGAACAGCGAAGAGAAGGAGCTTATTGTACCGTTTCGCAAAGCCTACGTTTGTCGTATGTGAAGATTTTTTTTTTGAAAAGTTTATTGTAGCGGCGTTTGCAAAAGTTACGCTAGTTTATTCGTCGAGTGTTGTTATTTTTGAAAGTCCGGGAACGTGTTTTTACGCCGGCATCGTCGAGGAGTTTAAGGTCTTTGGAAGGAGTTTGTTGGAGAGGAAACGAGCGGTACAATAACGCCATTTTGAGCAGCGAGAGTTTGTGTTGTATCTTCCATCATCTGGAGGAGACGGAACGTTTGTTTAACGCCAGCATCGCCGAGGAGCTGTCGGAGTAGCTGTGTCAG